>NC_091780.1:38986831-39287081 GCF_029378745.1 Bos indicus | reverse complement strand
TGAACTTTTATTCAGTGATATTAAGTTACTGAACTTTTGTTTAGAGAGTTTAAATTTTTGAATCGACTTCACTACTAGAGATTAGTTTGTTAAAATTTTCTTTCATCCTGATTCGTTCTTGGAAGATCGTATGTTTCTAGAAATTTATTCATTTTTTCTAGGTTGTCCCATTTTTGGGGCATATAATTGTTTGTTATAATCTCTTACCTAATGACTTGATCTCTATGATCTAGTCTTTCTTATGATTCTTTGGATTTCTTTGGTGTCAATTGTAACTTCTCTTTCATTTATACTTTTATTTATTTGGGTCCACTGCCTTTTTTCTTGATGGGTCTGGCTAAACATTTATCAACTTTGTTCATCTTTCTTTTCACAGAAACAGCTCTTAGTTTTATTGTTCTTTTCTATTGTATTTTAAGTCTTATCTTTTATTTATTTTAGCTCTGTATTTATTATTTCCTTCCTTCCACATCCAGGCATCGTTTCCACTTTGGTCCAGTCTCTTTATTCTTTCTAGAGCTATTTCTTTTCCCCAGTAGCATATTGGACACCTACCTACTTGAGGGTATCATCTTCTGGTGTTATATCTTTTTGCCATTTCATACTGTTCATGGGGTTCTCAAGGCAAAAATAATGGAGTGGTTTGTCATTCCCTTCTCCAGTGGACCAGGTTTTGTCAGAACTCTCCACCATGACCCATCCTTCTTGAGTGGCCCTGCATGGCATGGCTCATAGCTTCATTCAGTTATATAAGGCTCTGATCCATGTGATAATTTTAATTAGCTTTCTGTAATTGTGGTTTTTGTTCTGGAAGCTGTGGGATGGTAGTTCTTGCTTCTGTCTGCCCTCTGATTGATGAAGAGGCTTGTGCAATCTTCCTGAGGGGAGGGACTGGCTTAGGTTTAGGTTTAGGATTATTTATTTAAAATTTTTCTTGTTTCCTGAGGTAGGCCTGTATCATTTTAAGATTTTCTATTAGAGCTCCTTTTGCTCTGTCCCATAGATTTTGAAATATTGTGGTTCTACTTTTGTTCATTTCAAAATATTTTTTTATTTCCTTTTTGATTTTCATTGACCTATTGGTTGTTTAGAATTAGCCTCCCTACGTTTCTGTTTTTCCCAGTTTTCTTCCTATAATTAATTTCTAGTTTCATACTCTGTGGTCACAAAGAAATGCTAGATATGATTTCACTTTTGTTAAATTTATGGAGACTTCTTTTCTGTGTATCATATGATCTATTCTGGACAGTGTTACATGTTCACTTGAAAAAAATGTGTGTTCTGCTGTTTGGGGGTGGAATATTGTGTATATTTATTCAGTCTGCTATAATATGTCATTAAAGGCTGATGTATCCTTTTTGATTTTCTCTCTAGATGATATATCCATTAATGTCTACCATTGGTGGGTAGGTTGAGTGAGGTTGCTGCTCAGTACCTTACCAGGGCGAGGTACATTGTGTTAGCTACATGTAAGAAGAATAAAAACACTTAAGAGGAACCATTCAGCCCTTCCACCCCTGGAGAAAGTTCTACCAGATCCCTGCCTCTCCAGCATGTGACCTGAAATTAGTTAATCCATCTCCTTGTTTGACCCAACTTGCTACCTGTGCACTGGGACTTAGAGTTGGTGAGTTTATGCGTGATTCTTCAAGAGTAAGGTCTTAGTACTCTCAGTACCCACAGCTCTTCAGCTGTCCCAGACATAAGCCTCATTGGTTTCCAAAGCCAGACATTATGGGAAAGACATTCTGGGGATTTGTCTTCCAAGTGCAGGTTCCCTAAGCTTGGGGCTTGGACCCCTTGCTTCTCAGAGAGGACTTGGCTGTAATTGTGATATCTCTTTTGATTGTGAATCACTGGATTCTGAGTCTGGTCTGGATTCTGAGTAGCCTGTGTCTCTGCCCCTCTTACCCATCTCAATGTGGCCTTTTATTTATATTTTTAGTTGTAGAAAATCTATTCTGCTAGTCTTCAGTTTGTTCTCAAAGATAGTTGTTCTATATGTAGTTACAGGTTTGGCATGTCCATGGGAGGTGACCTCAAGATTTTCATACTCTGCTATCTTGATCTGGACATTTTATGATTTATCTTAAATATGTCTGTCTCCCTAAGCCTGAAATGTTTACAACTGTTTTCTCCAGATACTCAAAGTAAACCATCCTCATTCTAAAAATCAGTGGCACTTATTATATTTTATATTGAGCTTAGTCACATTAAAAATTGAACATCTAACTCATGTCAAACACAATTTAGGCCCTAGGGATGTAGCAGTGAACAAAGTACACAAAAATTCTTGTCCTCATGGAGCTTATTCTGAAGTGTTATAACTGCCTAGGTGAGTTTTAAAATACTGATTTTATAATTACTTACATTGATAAGTGAAGAGAGAAGATCAAGTTTCAGCACATTTACATACTACTCATGTTTTTACGAAAGCAAAGATAAATGTTTTCATTAATAAATGCTGCTCTGTGACTGGAAAACGTGTGATCTTTCTTGCTATTATTCTACTTTGTTAAAATAAGAAATATAGTTGTTCTTGGGATATTGAGCAATAAGTGCTATTTAGGAGAGATGGATTAGTGAATCACAGGCTCTCCACTGTGACGGGAAAAGAGAGAATCCACATAAAAGAACTGCCAAATCCACCAGGCAGACCGACTCTTTCTGGTGTGCATCCTGTTGTTTCAGGTTCTTTTATGAGACTTGATTCGACTCCTCAGCTCTCCCTGGATAAGCAATAGAGACGAAAGCCCATACATACGCTTACCATGACCCAAGAGGAGTCATGGCATCATTTTTATCGTCATTGTTTTATTCCCTTTTAGCCCTGGTACCAAGGAATAGTTTGGTGGCTTCTTTGCTAATAGCAAGCTCAACAACAAACACCTTTCTCAAGAAATTGGTTGAGAATTAGGATGAATTTCTCTCTTTTCTGCTTTTCTCTTATAAAGTCCATTGTGACCCCATGAATTGCAGCATCTATTTTTTCATGTCTTACAGTGAGCTTGTACTAATGATTTTAATCAAGATTTCACTTTGCTCGTGCTTTGTAAGACTCTCTCCAAATAAATCTTGGAGTTCCTGATGAATGCTTCAGATATTTTCATCAGTAAGTTGGTTGAATGAACACGTGTTTTAGTAGGCAAAGTTGTTGCTTTTACTGAGTTATACAGTATCTTCTGAGACCTGTTAGTCATCTCAGAACCATTTTTGTTTCTTCTGGGTACCATGATGCTTACAGGTGCTGCTGTTGATTGCATCCTTGAGTATCAGCACATACTGCAGGTGGCATGTCCATGTCACGCCTTGCTGTTCTAGCTCACTGGGCATCAAAACTAGCTACCAGGCAATGTCATCATGTTTTTCATCTCCAATTAGGTGCCACACTGATAAACCTGAATTTTTCATGGAACAAAAACCGTTCAACGGTCCATGGAGAAGTGAGGAGAGAGATTCTCTCCCTTTCCTATGTTTTCTTCTTTTGTAGGGGAGCGAGAACAAGCCTTCTACTCTTACACATTTCCAGGATAATTTGATGATACTTAATTTTCTGTTTCCCTTTCCTTTTTTCTTTCTTTCTTTTCTTCCTCCTTCTCTCTTTCCATTCTTACTTTTCTTCCTTCTTTCTTCTCTTTTTCCCTCCATCCCTCCCTCCTTCCTTTCTTCCTTCTCTGTCTGTCTCCTTTTTCTTCATGTTCTCTTCTTAAGAAATGGGTCTTAGTCCCTTTATTCTCTGCCTATAAATTGGCAGAACTTTTAAAATATTCTCCCTGTTCTTATGGTATAAATCATTTCCCAGAAACTTCTAAATCTCTCAAGTAAAGAGATCATGGAAGTCAAGCTCAACTGATTCAGTAGGTTCTATAATATAGAAAGAGCTCAAAGAGCAACTGTTGATGAATGAATAAAATAAACACAGCATATCAGCTAAGTGCTATCTGAAATTACTCTACAGAGTTACTTTGGTGCATATTTTATTTCTTCTAAAGTTCATAAAAACTAGGTTTATTTTCATTTAACTTTGTGCCTTCTAAGGCTCCTCACTTAGTATTTTGTATGTAATGGCTTAAACAATTTTTAAGTAATGGATAATGTTTCTTCTACATTTGCACTAAATTTCGTAGGAGTGAGATGTATCACAGAGTAAAACATAGCTGATAAATAGGATGTAGTCCTGGAGAAGGCGATGGCACCCCACTCCAGTACTCTTGCCTGGAAAATCCCATGGATGGAGGAGCCTGGTGGGCTGCAGTCCGTGGGGTTGCGAAGAGTCTGACATGACTGAGTGACTTCACTTTCACTTTTGATTTTCATGCATTGGAGAAGGAAATGGCAACCCACTCCAGTGTTCTTGCCTGGAGAATCCCAGGGACGGGGGAGCCTGGTAGGCTGCCGTCTATGGGGTCACACAGAGTCGGACATGACTGAAGCGACTTAGCAGCAGCAGCAGCAGCAGGATATAGTCCAAAGTTCAGACTTGGGTAGCTTTATTATTGCTTGCATCCTATAGGTTGTGCTAATGAGCTCAGTAGTGGTCAACTCTGCAACCCCATGGACTGTAGCCTGCCAGGTTCCTCTGTCCATGGAATTTTTCAAGGCGAGAATACTGGAGTGTGTTGCCATTTCCTTCTCCAATACTATGCTGCTGCTGCTGCTAAGTTGCTTCAGTCGTGTCCGACTCTGTGCAACCCCATGGACTGCAGCCTACCAGGCTTCTCTGTCCATGGGATTCTCCAGGCAAGAACACTGGAGTGGATTGCCATTTCTTTCTCCAATGCATGAAAGTGGAAAGTGAAAGTGAAGTCGCTCAGTGGTGTCTGACTCTTAGTGACCCCATGGACTGCAGCCTACCAGGCTCCTCCATCCATGGGATTTTCTGGGCAACAGTACTGGAGTGGGGTGCCATTGCCTTCTCCCTCCAATACTATAGGTTAATTTTTGTTAAATGGTTACCTTTAATCTTAAGGGATAGGTATCTCTGTAGCCTTCTAATTTTAAAGTTTCTTTGTTAACTAACTGTTCACATTTGACATTTGCAAAGCAGTTTTTTGCTTATGTGATTCCTATCATCAGGTCTGTTTATTTCTCTCCCTTGGTTCTTGCCTCATTGCAATAAAAGTTTGGAACAATGGACTAAAGGGTTTAAAACAACAGACAAGTTGCAGCGCAGTTACAGCCCAAGCAGACAGATCTTTTATTAAGCAGCCACTCCCAAGACATGGGAGCAGGTCAACCCCAAAGAAGTCATTGTAAGGATTCTTTTGGCTTCCCCCTTTTTATACTTCCTGTCTCCATGCTTTGGTTCTGCCCTGGGTAAAAATAGAGCTTGTACTCACCACCAGTCAGGAGAGGGAATGCAAGTGGGCATAGGCTCAAGGCCAATTGACAGTTGCAAGTTACGTGACAGGCTCTGTTGTGCATGTCTTCCCATAATTCAGTCTGTTATAATAAGATGTATATATGCGTAGAATATTTATGAACCCTTAATGGGCTCCTAAGGCTGCCTAAGGTTACTTGAGGAAGCCCCTGTGGTTAGTGTGTATCCACTTTGTGCTCTCCTGGGCCTGTCTGGGCTTAGAGATCAGCTTGCATCCTTTTCCCTTAGGCCACCCCTTGTTGCTCATGCCTAACTTCCTACCTAACACTATCATAATGAACAATTTTTTTCCCTAAACAAATGAAAAAAAATCAGATATTAAGTCAATATAATACAAAGCCAACAGTCACAAAACGTTATCATCATTTTAAAAGAAAGTAAATATTATTGCCCAGGGTCTTTATGCTAAATATTACTTATATTCTGTGTTTGTTATGATTATTTAAAAGCTAGAAATATTTTAAATTTCTCCTAGTGGCAGTAGATTATTATTTTGTATAATAGTTCATCTAATAATACATGGATGCTGTTAAGGTGGATGGACTATAGGAACAGCAATAAAGATGACCTACAGGAAAGTGTCCACTTGGTGACAAGAGAAGCCGAGTTTTAAAATTCGTGAAAAGAATAAGACCCATAAATGGGCTAAGTTGTTTACCTGGAGCTGAAGTTATGACAAGTTAGGATGGGAAAATTTGAGGTGAGACAAGTGTGACAATATTAGCATGATTCTTTATAATCATGATTTGAATGGTATACCAGACAACTGGAATGTCTTTGTCTTATGTATCTAATCAGAATATTCATGTTATTTTTTGAAATCAAGGGTTTTAAAATTATAAAGAGTATTTCACTTGAGGATTACATTACAAGGAGATATGAATGAAAAAGTAATGAATGTATGGTGTGGAAGTTCCATAGTTTAGTGAATGGTATCCTTATGTTACTCAGGCCAGAAGAAAAAAAAATTTTTTTATCCTGAACATCAAATCCATCAACAAAGCCTCTTGATTTTACTTCTTCAATATCTTATAAATCTTCCCATTTCTTTCACCAAAATCATTGTAGTCCACATTACCATCATTTTCGTCTGAACTACTGAAATAGCCATTAAACTCATCTTCTTAAATATATTTTCTCTTTCCTCCAATCAGTTGTTTTGCACTATAGTTATTGAACTTTTCAAATGGCAAGCCCTACAATGTTATCTTCTTGTATAAAATCTGTCAGTGACTTCCAGTGCTCTCAGAATACAAATTATTTCACATGTCCTACAAAGGTCATCAGGATTTGGTCTCTTTATCCCGTATTATCTAGCTACTGATAACTCAAATCTATAAATACAGCCCTGATTTGTCCCATAAACTTCCAGACACATGTGCAATTGCCAAAATGCATAAAACTGATTATTCTCTTGTCCCAGATTTTGGAGACCTTTGTAATATATTTCTTTCAAAGTATATGGCCATTTTGCTTAGGCTGTCACTTTTTTTTGGCATCCAATTTCTTATAATTTTTTTCTTATTGCTTTTAAAAATATCTCTAGGTTTGATATAACATGAAAGTCATTCTTACAAATGACTTTTGCACACCTTTCAGGAATTTCAATGGTTGAAAATCAGTCATCCTATACAATAATCCCATTAGAGGAGTGATAATCCCATTGCAAAATATTATCAGTGATTACCTGGAGATAGTTATAAGTAATTTTCCTTTTTATTTCTTTGCACATTTATATTTTCTAAATGTACTGCAATAAACATGTTTTGTCTCTGATGATAAGTAATAACAACTCTTTTTAAAAGGTCAATGTTTAAACTGAATTAAGAGTATTGGCTTGGGTGTGTGCTAAGTTGCTTCAGTCATGTCTGCCTCTTTGCAACCCCAGGGACTGTATCCCACCAAGCTCCTCTGTCCATGGGATTCTCCAGGCAATAATACTGGAGTGGGTTACCATGGACTCCTCCAGGGGATCTTCCCAACCCAGGGATTGAACCCATGTCTCCTGCATTTCCTGCAGGCAGGTTATTTACCACTAGCGCCACCTGGGATAGAATTAAATATTAACGCAAACCCTGAGGATAGGTAGCCATTATAAAGTCTGTATAAAATATGAAAAAACATAAAGGAACTAGAAAGCATCTAAAATTAGAATCTGTAGGCAGTTTTACTCTTGAAAAACTATCCACAGAGGGTAAAAACAGAATTTGTAGCTATTTTTCCTGTAGGTTCTTGTCAGTTGCTATCTACAACAGCAGAAAACTACCTACTTATAGGTGTAGGTGACAAAAACAAAACAGCTTAGGGCTGGAAGGATTTCTGGAAGTCTAAGAGAATGATTTGTGAGAGAGCTACAGAATGCAAAAGACCTCAGACTGAGAATAACTTGCCTAAATCTCTGACTGACAGCTAACTTATATATCTTTGGGGAAGGATCTAGTGGGATTATCCCCAAAGAGATAGAGATCAGGGAGAAAACTAGCCTTGAAAATTAGAACTCCTGTGGATGGGATTTGTGAATTTCCTGGTATTTTTGTTGTTGTTCAGTTGCTCAGTCATGTCTGACTCTTTGCAACCCCATGGACTGTTGCATGCCAGGCTTCCCTGTCCTTCACTATCTCCCAGAGTTTGCTCACATTTCATGTTCATTGAATCGGTGATGCCATCCAACTGTCTCATCCTCTGTTTCCCCCTTCTTCTCCTGCCTTCAATCTTTCCCAGCATCAGGGTCTTTTCCAATGAGTCGACTCCTTGCATCAGGTCACCAAAGTATTGGAGTTTCAGCTTCAGCATCAGTTCTTCCAATGAATATTCAGGGTTGACTTGCTTTAGGATTGACTAGTTTGATCTCCTTGCAGTCCAAGGGACTCTCAAGAGTCTTCTCCAATACCAGAGTTTGAAAGCATCAATTCTTTAGTGCTCAGCCTTCTTTATGGTTCAACTCTCACACATGTACATGACTACTGTATAAACCATAGCTTTGACTATTACGGACCATTCTCAGCAAAGTGATGTCTATTTTTTAATATGCTGTCTAGGATTGTCATAGCTTTTCTTCTAAGGAGCAAGTATCTTTTAATTGCAGGGATGCAGTCACTGTCCACAGGTATTTTAACTGATTTTAACATATTTCCAAAATGATGTCCAGCTTGGTGGTAGACAGCTGAAGCCTTATGGGTTTGAGGTATCAGAGAACAGATCTTGAAGCTGGAAGAGAAGTTAAAACTTAACTTCTCTTTGTGGGAGAATTCCACAAAGCAAGGTGACCCTAGAATAAGTCCCCAAATCTGAGTATATACTCTTTTCAAATATTGGTTGCCTGCTAAGCTGTGCAGATGTAGGGGACACTCTCAGGGTTCCAGGCTATGAAATGTAGCACTGGGAAGTTGTAAAAATTAAGCAGAGATTTGTAAAATTCAAGGTAGACAGAATTTGCATTTTAACTCTGGAGTAGGTAATTCCCTATTATAGTAACATCAATGAAACACAGTAGAAAACAAGAAAACAAAAGCAAAACAGTAATAAAAAACAAACCTCAGAAGAACCCAACAGATTACATCTACACAGTCTTAGTTTTCATCTTAAAAAACACTAGACCTGCCAAGAAACAGGGAAGAATGACCTGCATGTAGGAGGGAAAATGCAATCAATAGAAATTGACTTTGAGTCTGTCCAGAAGTTGCACTTAGAAGATAACAGATTCAAAACTGCTAGTATACGTGTGTTCAAAAATTAAAAGGCACATGATTAAATAATAAGAAAAAGTGAGTGAAGAATTGGGGGAAAATCAAGAGAGAAACTGAAGCAAAAAAAGATATTCTGGAGCTGATAATTACATTAACTAAAAGGAAAAATTGACATATAGTCTCAACAGAATTTGGGAGTGGGAAGAAAAAATAGTAAGCTTGAAATTAGATCTATAAAAATTATTTAATATAACAAGGAACGTTTATTTATTTAACTATTATTATTATTTTTACAAAAACTGAGCAGAGAAACTTAGAAGGCTGTGGGACAATATCCAGCAGCCCAATATACGTGCAACTTATATTCCAGAAGCAAAGAAGGGAGAGAAAGGTCAACGACCAAGAAAAATCTTGAAAGCAGATAGAAAAGAATAAGACCTTACATTCAAGGGAATAGCAGTACAATTGATGATTGACCTGTCATCAGAAAAAAAGAATCTGGAAAACATTAGGGTAACATGTTCAATTTGATGAAATTGTCCACCAAGAATTATATATCCAATAAATCTAGCATGGCTGCTGTAAAATTTCCAAAGAAAGTTTTTTAGACTGGAGGGAAAGGACACAGATGGTAACTTAGAGCTACACGAAGAAATAAAGTACACAGGAAATGATAAATAGGTTGATAAATATAAAACAGTAGCACTTTCTTTTTCTATCTTTAATTCTTTAAAAGACATATGGTGACTCAGAGCAAAAGTTAAGACACTGAGTTATTGGGTTTATAATATATGTAAATACGATACTGCACTGGTGGTGTAGTTGCTAAGTCATGTCTGACTCTTGCAACCCCATGGACTAGAGCCCACCAGGCTCCTCTGTCTGAAATAGATCATAACAATAACACAGGGGATGGAGCTAACTATAGATATACAGCTGAAAGTTTCTAGTATTTTGTGTTAAATAATTAAACTTAAGCTCTAAGAAGATTGTCCTGACCTGCCTCTTGAGAAACCTGTATGCAGCTCAGGAAGCAACAGTTAGAACTGGACATGGAACAACAGACTGGTTCCAAATAGGAAAAGGAGTTCGTCAAGGCTGTATATGGTCACCCTGCTTATTTAACTTCTATGCAGAGTACATCATGAGAAATGCTGGGCTGGAAGAAGCACAAGCTGGGATCAAGATTTCCCAGAGAAATATCAATAACCTCAGATATGCAGGTGACACCACCCTTATGGCAGAAAGTGAAGAAGAACTAAAAAGCCTCTTGATAAAAGTGAAAGAGGAGAGTGAAAAAGTTGGCTTAAAGCTCAACATTCAGAAAACGAAGATCATGGCATCCGGTCCCATCACTTCATGGGAAATAGATGGGGAAACAGTGGAAATAGTGTCAGCCTTTATTTTGGGGGGCTCCAAAATCACTGCAGTTGGTGACTGCAGCCCATGAAATGAAAAGACGCTTACTCCTTGGAAGGAAAGTTCTGACCAAACCAGATAGCATATTAAAAAGCAGAGACATTACTTTGCCAACAAAGGTCCATCTAGTCAAGGCTATGGTTTTTCCAGTGGTCATGTATGGATGTGAGAGTTGGACTGTGAAGAAAGCTGAGCGCTGAAGAATTGATGCTTTTGAACTGTGGTGTTGGAGAAGACTCTTGAGAGTCCCTTGGACTGCAAGGAGATCCAACCAGTCCATCCTAAAGGAGATCAGTCTTGGGTTTTCATTGGAAGGACTGATGCTGAAGCTGAAACTCTAATACTTTGGCCACCTGATGTGAAGAGTTGACTCATTGGTAAAGACTCTGATGCTGGGAGGGATTGGGGGCAGGAGGAGAAGGGGATGACAGAGGATGAGATGGCTGGATGGCATCACTGACTCAATGGACATGAGTTTGAGTGAACTCCGGGAGTTGGTGATGGACAGGGAGGCCTGGCGTGCTGCGATTCATGGGGTCACAGAGTCGGACACAACTAAGTGACTGAACTGAACTGAAAAAGACTGTGATGCATTAAAGATGAATGTTATAATTTCTGACAAAGACTAAAATGAAATAAAGGGATAGAGCTGGGAAAAGAGAAGAATACTAAAAATAAGTCTGAGTAACAAAAAACAAAGCAGGAAAGGAGGGAAAAAAGAGCACAGATTCAGTAGTTGTACCTCACAGGCTTAGTTGCTCTTCATGTGGGATCCTCCCGAATCAGCGATGGAAACCATGTGCCCTGCACTGGCAGGCAGGTTCTTCATCATTGAGCCACCAGAGAAGCCCCAAAACTGACAGTCTAAACATATCTCTCTCAGTTAGCAAGAGAACAATTTCACAACAAAGAATTAACAAAGGACATAAATTATTTGACCAATTCTGTGGAACATCATGGGCTTTCCAGGTGGCTCAGTGATAAAGAATCTACCTTCCAATATAAGGAGTTATGGGTTTGACTCCTGAGGGGTGGGGAAGACCTCCTGGAGAAGGAAATGGCTACTCAATCCAGTATTCTTGCCTGGGAAATACCATGGATGGAGGATCCTGGTGGGCTAAAGTCCATGAGTTTGCAAAAGTGTTGAACACAACTTAGCAACTGAACAGCAATAACAACATGAAGCACCATAATGCTGTATAGTTTTAGGTTTTTTTATTTGGTCTATGATGCAGTTTGGGTACACTTTTTGGTATAGAATATGAGCTATGAAGAGAAATTCAATCTTCTGCATATGCTGGAAACATGTGGAAAAGAAAACCATTTCTACATAGAATTGACTTTGCCTCTTTATATAAATTAAGTAACTGTTTATGTGTAGATCTTTTCATACTGTTCATGGGGTTCTCAAGGCAATAAAACTGAAGTGGTTTGCCATTCCCTTCTCTAGTGGATCATATTTTGTCAGAACTCTCCACCATGACCCATCCACCCATCCATGTGGCCCTACATGGCATGGCTCATAGTTTCATCGAGTTAGACAAGGCTGTGGTCCATGTGATCAGATTGGTTAGTTTTCTGTGATTGTGGTTTTCAGTCTGTCTGCCCTCTGATGGAGAAGGATAAGAGGTTTATGGAAGCTTCCTGATGGGAGAGTGACCCAGGGGGAAACTGGGTCTTGTTCTGATGGGCAGGGCCATGCTCAGTAAATCTTAATCCAATTTTCTGTTGATGGGTGGGGCTTTGTTCCCTCCCTGTTATTTACCTGGGGCTAAACTATGGTGAAGGTAATGAAGATAATGACAACTTCCTTCAAAAGGTCCCATGCCTGCATTGATACACTCAGTGCCCCCAACCCTGCAGCAGGCCACCGCCAGCCCACACCTCTGCAGGAGACTCCTGGACACTCACAGGCAAGTCTGGGTCAGTCTCTTGAGGGGTCACTGCTCCTTTCACCTGGGTCCTGGTATGCACAACCTTCTTGTACCCTCCAAGAGTCTGTTTCCCCAGTCTTGTGTAAATTCTGGTGGCTCTATGGTGGTGTTAATGGCAACCTCCTCTAAGAGAACTTATGCTCCACCCAGGTCTAATGCACCCAGAGCCCCTACTGCTGCGGCAGTCCACTGCTGACCCATACCTCCACAGGAGACACTCAAACACAGTTCTCTCTCAGTCTCTGTGGGGTCTCTGGGTCCTGGTGTGCACAAAGTTGTTTGAGCCCTCTGAGCGTCTCTGACGGGTATGGGGTTTGATTCTAAATGCAATTTCGCCCCTCCTACCATCTTGCTGGGGCTTCTCCTTTGCCCTTGGACATGGGGTATCTCCTCAAAGTTGCTCCAGCGCCACACAGCCACCACTCCAGTGCCTACCTGGATCCACGGCAGCTGCTCTGGGGTCCTGGGCGGGCCCTGGGAGTTTCCTGACAACATCCATTGGATCATCAAAAAGCAAGAAAGTTCCAGAAAAACATCTACCGCTGCTTTATTGACTATGCCAAAACTTTTGACTGTGTGGATCACAACAAAATGTGGAAAATTCTTAAAGAGATAAGAATACCAAACCACCTGACCTGCCTCCTGAGATATCTGTATGTGGTTCAGGAAGCAACAGTTAGAACTGGACATGGAATAACAGACTGGTTCCAAATTGGGAAAGGAGTATTTCAAGGCTGTATATTGTCACCCTGCTTATTTAACTTCTATGCAGAGTACATCATGAGAAATGCTGAGCTGGATGAAGCACAAGCTGGAATCAAGATTGCCGGGAGAAATATCAATAACCTCAGATATGCAGATGACACCACCCTTATGGCAGAAAGCGAAGAAGAACTAAAGAGCCTCTTGATGAAAGTGAAAGAGGAGAGTGAAAAAGTTGGCTTAAAACTCAACATTCAGAAAATGAAGATCATGGCATTTGACCCCATCACTTCATGGCAAATAGATGGGGAAGCAGTGGAAACAGTGACAGACTTTATTATTTTGGGCTCCAAATCATTGCAAATGGTGACGATAGCCATGAAATAAAAAGATGCTTTCTCCTTGGAAGAAAAGTTATGACCAATCTAGACAGCATATTAAAAAGCAAGATATTACTTTGCCAACAAAGGTCCATCTAGTCAAGGCTATGGTTTTTCCAGTAGTCATGTATGGATGTTAAAGTCAGACTGTAAAGAAAGCTGAGCACTGAAGAATTGATGCTTTTGAACTAGGGTGTTGGAGAAAACTCTTGAGAGTCCCTTGGACTGCAAGGAGATCCAATCAGTCCATCCTAAAGGAGATCAGTCCTGGGTGTTCATTGGCCACCTGATGCGAAGAACTGACTCATTTGAAAAGACCCTGATGCTGAGAACAATTAAGGGCAGGAGGAGAAGGGGACAACAGAGGATGAGATGGCATGAGATGCATGGCGTCACTGACTCAATGAACATGAATTTGAGTAAACTCCAGGAGTTGGTGATGGACAGGGAGGCCTGGCTTGCTGTGATTCATGGGATCGCAAAGAGTTGGACACGACTGAGCGACTGAACTGAACTATGTGTAGATCTATTGCTGGACTTTTTATTGCACTCCCTTCACATATAGTCTTATAGGCAATTTTTTTTTTTTTGAAAACCACATACTACATGTCTACCTTATGATAAGTATGGAAATCAGGTTGTGTAAGTCATTCAAATTATTCTATTTCAGAATTGTTTTGACTATTGTAGTTCCTTTTCCTGGACATACAGATTTTTGAAACAACTTGTTAAGATCTAAAAAAAAAAAAAAAAATAACAAAACAAATACATAAAAGAATTGTTGCAGTTTTTATTGGAAATACATTTGTGTGAGTTTGGAAAGAATGGACATCTTAACAATATTGAATTTTTCAATGCAGGAGTATGGTATATATTGTACCATTAATTTAGGTCTTATTTAATTTCTTTAATTAGTGTTTTATAATCATGTACATAAAGACTGCATGCATTTTGTAAGATTTTTGCCTGTGGTATATGACCTTTGGTGTCATTGTAAATTATAATTTTTATTTCAGTTTCCAGTTTTTCATTGCTACTATATAGAATAATATTGATATTTTCATATTGTCCTTGTTTTTTTTTGCAGTCTTGATAAGCCTGTTTTTTAGTGCTAGCTTTTTTTTTTTTAAGATTCTTTTGGAATTTTCCATGTAGACAATCTTGTTTTCAGGGAATGGGGACAGTTTTCTTTCTTTCTTTCTAATCTGTTTCTTTTTCTTTTTGTCTTATCAGTACTCTGAGTAGGACAACCAATGAGATGTCGGCTAGGACTGGTGAGAGCAAAAATCCCTGCCTTTGTTCCTAATCATAAAGAAAGGAAGCATTTGTCTTTTACTATTCAGTATAATTTTAGCTGTAGGTTTTTTTTTGTAGATGCCCTTTAAAACTTGGTGATGATCCCTACTATTACCAGTTTGCTCAGAGCTTTATCAGGAAGGGATGTAGAGTCTGTCAAAGAGCTTTTCTGTGTCTATTGAGATAACTATTGGCTTTTTCTTCATATTCTGTTGATATGGTGAATTACAGTCAATCTTCATTATTCATAGATTCTGTATTTCTGAATTTGCCTACTTCTAAAAATTTTTCTCTAATCCCCACATCAACATGTGGTGATTTTGCAGCATTTGTAGATGTACACAAAGCAGCAAAAATTTGAATCCCCTAGTGTGCATGGTCCCAGCTATGGTCAAAAAAAGTGATGCCTTACCATTTTTTCAACTGTCATACTGTAATTAAGCATCATTTTCATGGTCTCTTTATTGCCACATTTTCCACTTTTTTGAGCTCTTTATTGATAGTTTTACTTACTAAAATGGCTCCCAAGCATACTGCTCAAGTGCTATCCAGTGTTCCTAAGTGTTATGCAGTAAAGAAAAAAATACACGTGCGAGATAATTTTTATTTCAGGCATGAGCTATAGTGCTGTTCACTGTGAAGTCAGTGTTAATAGATCAACAACATACTAAGTAAGGGGTCTTAAAACAGAAACACTCATAAAGTTATATATTAATTTGTTGAAAAATATTTACCAGTGAAACCACATGGGTCTTTAGATTGCTTTGCTGAAGAGTTTTTAGGTATAAATTGAATTTCTTTAATACATCTAGAAATATTGAGTTTATTTCTTCTTCAGTGAGCATTGGGAGTTTGAGTCTTTCAAAGAATTTTACTATGTAGGTATTTGAATTTATGGGTGTAGAGATGTTGGTAGTATTTTCTTGTTAACATATCACAATATGGTCTTTTTGATTTCTGACATTTGTAATTTGCTTATTTTCTCCTTTTTCTTGGTTCGCCTGACTAGAGGCTTATCAGTTTTATTGAGTTTTTTTCCCCCAAGGAACGTGCACTTGGTTTTATTTATTTTCTCAATTTTTTTGTTGTTCTCAATTTCATTGATTTCTGCTTTTATTTTTATTTTCTTCCTTCTACTTGCTTGGAATTTAATTTTCTTTTATTCTAAAATTTCTTAAAGTAGAGATTTTAGAAAGTTGACTTAAGATATTTTCTATCACCTAATATATGCATTTAATGTATAAATTTCACTCAAAGCACTGCTTTAGCTTCCTGAATCTCCCACGTTTTAATGTTATGTAGTTACTGAATTTCTATTTGTTCTATTAATTACTGAGAGAGGAGTTGTGAAGTCTCCAACTGTAACTGTGGATTCTCGTCTTCAGTGTTATTAGTTGTACCTCATATTGTGAAGCACTTTTGTTAGGCCCATAAATATGTAGAATTATTACTTCGTTTTGGATATTTGCTTTTATGATGTATAAATATAACCACTCTTTTATTCTGATTAGTGTGTACTAGAGATAGCTTTACCTATACTTTTACTTTAATGTACTTTAATGTGGCTGGATGAGAATCTACCATCCTTTTAACAGTTTTTATTGGCTTAATTGGATACTGATTCCTTTTCCCCTCTTTTTCTCTGACTTCTTTTGGATTGAGTATTTTTATGATTCCATTTTATTGTTATTGTCAATTTATTCAAATGCCTTTTACATTTTTCCCAGAAGTTGCTTTGGAATTTACTATATATATATATATATATATATATATATATATATATATATATAATTAATCTGAATTTATCTTCAATTAGTATTAAACCACTTCACATGTAGTATACAGACCATAAAAGGGGATATTCTGAATTTCTTCCTTTGGTCCTTTGTACTCTTACTATCGGAGAAGGCAATGGCACCCCACTCCAGTACTCTTGCTTGGAAAATCCCATGGATGGAGGAGCCTGGGAGGCTGCGGTCCATGGGGTCGCTAAGAGTCGGACACGACTGAGCGATTTCACTTTCACTTTTCACTTTCATGCATTGGAGAAGGAAATGGCAACCCACTCCAGTATTCTTACCTGGAGAATCCCAGGGGTGGGGGAGCCTGGTGGGCTGACGTCTATGGGGTCGCACAGAGTTGGACACGACTGAAATGACTTAGCAGCAGCAGCTCTTACTATAGAAATGTGTACATATGCTTGTACAGTTCAGTTCAGTTCAGTTGCTCAGTCATGTCCGACTCTTTGCGACCCTATGAATCGCAGCACGCCAGGCCTCCCTGTCCATCACCATCTCCCAGAGTTCACTCAAACTCATATCCATCGAGTCGGTTATGCCATCCAGCCATCTCATTCTCTGTCGTCCCCTCTTCCTCCTGTTCCCAGTCCCTCCCAGCATCAGGGTCTTTTCCAGTGAGTCAACTCTTCGCATGAGGTGGCCAAAATACTGGAGTTTCAGCTTTATCACCATTCTCTCCAAAGAACACCCAGGGCGGATCTCCTTTAGAATGGAGGTTGGATCTGCTGGCAGTCCAAGGGACTCTCAAGTGTCTTCTCCAACGCCACAGTTCAAAAGCATCAAATCTTCGGTGCTCAGCTGTCTTCACAGTCCAACTCTCACATCCATACATGACCACTGGAAAAACCATAGCCTTGGCTAGACGGACCTTTGTTGGCAAAGTAATGTCTCTGCTTTTCAATATGCTATCTAGGTTGGTCATAACTTTTCTTCCAGGGAGTAAGTGTCTTTTAATTTCATGGCTGCAGTCACCATCTGCAGTGATTTTGAAGCCCCCCCAAAATAAAGTCTGACACTGTTCCCACTATTTCCCCATCTATTTCCCATGAAGTGATGAGTCCGGATGCCATGATCTTCATTTTCTGAATATTGAGCTTTAAGCCAACTTTTCCACTCTCCTCTTTCACTTTCATCAAGAAGCTTTTGAGTTCCTCTTCACTTTCTGCCATAAGGGTGGTGTTATCTGCATATCTGAGGTTATTGATATTTCTCCCAGCAATCTTGATTCCAGCTTGTGCTTCTTCCAGCCCTACGTTTCTCATGATGTACTCTGCATAGAAGTTAAATAAGCAGAGTGACAATATACAGTACTCTGTCCTTATTTTTGTTTGGTCAGTAATTTATCTTTTAGAACAATGGAAAATAAGAAAAAAAAGAATTTTATTTTTATCTTCATTTATGACATTTCCAGTGTTCTTTGTTTCTTGATGTGGATACAAGCGTTTCTCTAGTATCATATTTCTTCTGCCTGGAACATTTCCTTTAACTTTTGTTACAGTACAAATCAGCTAGCAGTGAATTTTCTAAAGCTTTCTTTCTCTGATCATGTCTTATGTTTGAAAAATATTTTTAGAAGATAGGATTCTTAGTTAACAGGTTTTTTTCCCTTTCATCACATTAAAGACATTACTGTATTGTTTTCTGGCTTGCATGGTTTATAATGAGAAGTTTACTGTAATTCTCATCTTTATTCCTCTGTTATGTGCCTTTATTTTATTTAAAATTGTTTTATTTTATATTGGAGTATAGTTGATTAACAGTGTGTTAGTTTCAGGTGAATAGCAAAGTGATTCAGTTGTATATATAATATATCTATTCTTTTTTGAATTATTTTCCCATTTAGATTATTACAGGGTATTGAGCACAGTAATTTATTTTATGCAGTAGGTCCTTGTTGGTTATCTATTTTAAATATAGTAGTCTGTACATGTCAATCTCAGACTCCCAATCTATCCCTCTTTTCCACTGTTACCCCCTGGTAAACATGTTTGTTCTCTAAGTCTGTGAGTCTGATTCTATTTTAAAAATAAGTTCATTTTATCATTTTAATATTTCACCTGTAAGAGAGACCATATGATTTTTGTGTGTGTGCCTTTAATTTGGCTTTTCTCAAGGTATTCTACTTCTCATCTGAGTAGTTTGAATATGAAAAGTCTAAGCGTGCATATATTTTATATTCATCCTGCCTAATATTCATTGAGATTCTCAGATCTGTGTTTTGGAAAATTGTCAGCCATTATCTCTTCAAATATTTACTTTTCCTAGTTTTATTTCTATCTTCTTTTAAGATTTTAATAACATAGATGCTAGGCTATTAATATTGTCCCATAGCTCTGGTTTGTACTCCTCTGTTATTGCTGTTCTTATCTCCTGCTTGTGGTTCAGTCTGGATTATTTCTATTGATTTGTTTTCAAGTTCACTGATTCTTTTCTTGTATCAAATCTACTGATGAATTTATCAAAGGCACTCTTCATTTGTTTCCATTATTTCATTTCAAGCATGTCCATTTAAATTTCTTTTAATTTCCTTTTTCTACTGAACTTTCTTAACAGATAATGAATGTCCTCTACATTCGTATTGAAGCTTTTACATACTAATCATAGTTATTTAAAATTTTCTGTTACACTTCTCATATTTAGGAAGCCTTGTTTTGTTGATTGTTTTGTCTCTTGAAAATGACTTTTTTGTTTCTTCTTATATCTTTACTTTTTGTTGAAAACTGATATCCTGTGTAGGAAAATATAGATGGAAGTGAATAGATTTTTATGCTTTAAAAAAAAAAAAAATTCTGAAACTGAAGTCATGTTTATTGGGAGACCGGGGCATGCCAGGATCGGGAGTGTGTGTCCGCTGGGGAGGGAGGTGTAGAGACTGGTACCTAACACCTCCTCGGGGACTCATTCCTGGATGTAGAGGTTGCTGGGGGCAGTGGGATCATTTGCTGGGCGTGTCTCTACCACCACAGGCCTGGGGGAGCCAAGCAGACAGAAGGTGAGGGTGGGGTCTCTGAGTTCCTGCAGTAGCTGGTCTGAGCCTAGAGCCCACACCTGCACTCCATGCTTCCGAAGGCCTGGAGCCGACTGCCGACCATAGCCACAGCCTCCACTGCTTCAGTCATGGGGATCTCTGGAGTTCGAAGCCCCCGGACCGGGGCCCGCTCTGGGGTCACCAGCTTCAGGGACCCGCCCATCAACACCATCAGCTTGTCTTCCTCGACCTGAGTCACCCATACTGGTCTCTTGTGCTCTGCTTGAGAGACCGGGGTTCAGGCACCAACTCCACCGCATTACGCCTTCCTCCGCTAGGCGCCCTCTCCATTCCCAAGCAATCCTGCTAAACCGAACCCATTACAGAATTCCCCACCTATGGTTAAAAATGAGTGCTTTTTTTTTTTTTGTCTAGGCCTCTGGTACAAAGGGTTGAGTCAGTTAATCAGGAGTTGTGGTGGGTTTGGTTTATTTTGTTGCTATGGTTAGCCTCTGTACACCACAGGCTTTAAAGTCCTCTCTCAGTTCCTTGTGTTTAAGGTGGGGCTTGTCTTGCCACAGAAATTTTCTCAATATTTGCTTTTTTCTCAGCTTCAGGTCTTCCCTTTGAACTTATACATCAGACAGGGACTTTCTTTACCCTTTTGTGCTTTTTCCAGACAGAAGACTGCTGTTCCTTGATGTTTGCTAGTCTGGTGGTGGGGGCAGAAAGAAACAGGCATTCTCCATTGTTTTGGTTTAACATCAGTCTTCCTTAGGAACTGTGTCCTCAGCTCTCCTTGGGGGCAAGAGGGTCTTCTTACTGATCCACCCCTCTTTCCTCTACTTGTTCATTATTTTTGCTGAAGAGAATATAATTTATCAATGCTCAATATACTGCTATTTTTGAAATCTATTCTATTGAATAGATTTTATTGGATATTTGGGGTGTTTCCAGTTCAGGTCTGTTATGAATAGAGCTGCGGTATATATTCTTGGACATGACTTTTGGTGAACATATGTATGTTATTTCTTGAGTATAGGTGGCACTCAAAGTGGAAGTTGCTCAGTTGTGTCCAACTCTTGGCCCCATGGATTCTAGCCTGCCAGGCTCCTTTGTCCATGGAATTCTCCAGGCAAGAATACTGGAGTGGAGTTCCCTCCAGAATACTGGGGTTCCCTTCTCCAGCAGATCTTCCCAACCCAGAGATCAAACCCAGGTCTCCCACATTGCAGGTGGATTCTTCACCATCTGAGCCACCAGGGAAGCCCTAGAGTTTGCCTGTCAAAGCAGGAAACACAAGAGACATGGGCTTGATCCCTGGATCAGGAAGATCCCCTGGAGTAGGAAATGGCAACCCCACTCTTAGTATTCTTGCCTGGAAAATTCTATGGGCAAAGGACCCTGGAAGGCTACAGTCCTTGGAAATGCAAAGAATCAGACATGACTGAGCGACTGGGCTCATATTTATATCTATGAGATAAACTACTGAATACTTTGCTATGCGTATAACTTGGGACTTCAGGAAACCCTGCCTAACAATTTTCAGAGTCCTTATACTGATATATACATCTATTAGCAATGTAAGCTAGTTTAAGTTTCTCTAAATTCTTACTGTACTTGGAATTTTCTCTTCTTTCCATTAAGGAATTCTGGGGAATGTTAAATTGCTTTAGGCTTATCTCCTGATTCATGAAGTTGGCCACTTTTTCACATGTTGGGTATTTGGTTAGCCTCTTTTCCAAATTGCCTAATCAAGTCTTTTATTCATATTTCTACAACTGACATTTTGTTTATATTTCCATGACTGGTGCAGAATACAAAGATCAGATATGAACTGTATACATATGTCAACTAACTTAAGATTCTACAGTATAGTAGAGGGGCTGTCTTTTTCAGTAAATGTGGGTGGTAGGATTATGGATGACTTTAATTCTTTTATCTTTCAATTTTCCCCTAAATATTCTATAATGAATATATATAACTTTAATTAACATAAAGATTTAAAAACTAAAAATTGTCTTGTCAAATATTGTTTGCTGATATATATTGATATGTACACTCTGGTTTTGATCCATGAATTGACTCAATCAGCAGCATCATAAAACTGGGCTAGAGATTTAAAATTTTTAAGATGACAAGAGGAGGAATTATGTATCTTTTATTCAGTATTCTTTTTACAGTGTGATAACATGAATGTATGAATGCATGGGTAGATAATGACTTGGAGAAATCCCCTTTTGTGATTAATGAATAATCTCAATATTTACTACCCATAAGTACTATTTTAATATTTATTTTTAATGTACTGTTAAATCATTGGCCTCAGATCTGTGTTAGCTTAATTGTAAAGGTTAAATATATGGGTTATATAATTTTTAAGGGCATTAACTGAAATGGTGGTTTTATTCTTGGAAAGAAATTATGTCTGTGATTTGCAACAAGAGAAGCCACCACAACGAGAAGTCTGAGCACCTCAAGAAAGCCCTCATGCAGAAACAAATTATTTATATTTTAAAAATAAAATAAAATTAATTAATAATAAAAATAAATAAAATGGAAAAAAAAAAGAAATTATGTCCTTGTTGAGTCCTTCCAGATGTTAAGTAGTATAGCATTTTAAATAGAGAAGAGATTGATTTTTAATTGCTGATGGCTTATCATTTTTATTATCATTGTTCACCTTACTATATCTCTTTTTAAATATGTGATTTTGCCTTTTGGGAATAGAATTTACTAGGATTCATATCAGATGTTATGTAGGGTTTAAAAATAGTAAACTTTGAATATCAATTTTACAAAATATGAAACTCCTTTACAAAATTTTTATTTAGGACAGGACATAGCTTTGTGAGTCTAATACAAGTATTATGCAATTTTAAAGCTAATAGATGTTATATCATGAGAGATGTTTACTATAATGTTCTCTCCAAAGTCAATTAAAAAAAAAAGTTTTATATTAGAATAGAATTGGGTACAAGTTAGCAACTGAACAACAATATTAGAATAGGAAAGGTCATGAGAAAAGTGGTTGGATTTGTTACTTACAAGTTATCTAAATGAAACACATATATACTATCCCACCAAAATAATTTATCTGATTTGGTTACTATTAGCACACCCTCAAATATAACTCACTAAATAATATGTCTGCAAACCCACTGATTGTAGACATTGACAATGCAAAATGTAAAGCTAACAGTAACTAAAGCTCTTCAGAAGTATGGTAGCCTTTGCAAATTGTTTGGAATTAATTTGTTTTGAGTAAACGGAAATTAGTCTGTTAAATGAAGCATGTAAAAAAGGATTACAAAGGGGTAGGAGACCATCTCACCAGGATAGCATAAAACCCACACATTTGTATGAGTCAGGAGAAGAACTGTCCTTTAAAAATGATCTGATTCCTTCCAATTGCCTGAGCTTTGTGCCTCCTGATGTGATCCAGAGATCTGGCAAAGTAGAAACATATTTAGAGTCTAACTCATTAGAATATTGAACTCATCCGTCAGCCTGATTGACAAGGTCTTAGACAAAGCATTTTGCCTGGCACATAACCTGCACTGAGGTTTTCCTATGGCTATAATGTAGCACACCTGACAGATGTTTGAGTCATTTAACACAGTAGGAGGTACTCATAAACATCACAGCCTGGCATTCAACACGATATGGATTATTTTTCTTTTGTCTGCCTGAACTTATATGGCTTATAATTGACAAAGGATTTAGGCATAAGGAGCTAAAACACAGGGTGTGATATCATTTATATGCAATATTTCTCTTGCTATAAATTTACCAAATGTCCCATAAACTGAGATACTTTTTGGCACAGGTTAAACACATTTCACATGTTTCCCTTTTCATGATCAGAATTGGTTTAAAAAAGTGTCGAGGGCACTGTCTGAGCATTATTTGCTCATGGAGTAAAGATAACACATCGCCTATTTATTTTCTTGATAGTTCCTTAATGATATGATGGGTGTTCTTAAAGCCATGTTAATTTTTCACTTCAACATGGTGGTGATGGAGTAGAACAGCTATAATGACACTATCTCAAAATTTCCAGTAACTGTGTCTGGATCAGAGGAAGAAAGGCAAAAAATAAATATACACCATTTGTAGTTTAAAAGTTATATGTCCTAAGGGATGGAGATGGATGCTATTAATTTAAATGTCATGCTTGCATAGAATGAAGCATGGTGGTTTTAAATTTGGCTTTATTAAGGTTTCTTTTTTAGCTCAAGTTTCACATTTGGTAAATAGCAATTGGAAAAAGTGTTCACTGATAAAGTTTATTTAGGTCCTTTGGGGAGCAGTAACAGGCAGGGTGCACAGTACTTTCAGAATAGCATTTTATTGCGTTTACAAATTATTACATAATCAAAATAATCTTGCAGTCTACAACTACATTGGGACCTCAGAAATAGGGAAATTAATAATATCTTAAAGGAACAAATAAATACCATAATTGAACCATGGCATGTCCCTAGCATATATTACACTTATTTTAGAAGTCGTTTTTTGTAAGTCTTTTTTGTTGGAAAAAGATTCTAGTTTTGTTCTGCAGAGGTCATGGGTTTTTTTTTTCAGTTTGCTTTAGGGTTCAGTGATTTGCTGGATACAGCTGCACATGCAGATGCAAAGGCTGTTTCATCCTGGAAAATAACCATGGTTTAGTATTTGTGTGTCAGGATAAGCTTGTAGAAGTTAATGAAAACATTCTTTAAGGCTGTGTTCCAAAATGAGGTATAGCTGAAATTCAGAAACCACATATATTTCAGAAAGACTGAAATTAATCAAACAACTTATCTTCCAATGTTTTATTTATTCCTGTTGGTAGCTACAGCATTCTGTTTTCCTAATACTCATACTCTAACCCCTGTAATTCCAGGCCTCTGACCCATACTGACATTTGAGTTTTTGGTCTTTCGATGGTGATATTTTGAGTAAGACTTTTTCTTAGCTAGCTTCAAGATTATATGTTCTGCCCTGCTAGCTCCTTTGGGAAGGAACTTCTAAAGTCCTATGTGATCTGTATACATATATCTCTGCTTTTGTTTTCATTTTCAATGAATTCATACAGAAGGGAAGAAATCAGAACTTTGAAATAATATAAATGGAGTCTACACTCTGGGCATTGACTGTATGCTAGTCCCCTCAAGTGGAAAGATTTTCCTTCAGATTCGAACTCCATTTCTGTTTCCTTAGGAAGGTGTGATGCAAAGAGCAGACTCATGAGAAAAGACCCAGATTCTGGGAAAGATTGAGGGCAAGAGGAGAAGGGTGTGATGGAAGATGAGATACTTAGATAGCATCACTGACTCAATGGACATGAGTTTGAGCAAACTCTGGAGATAGTGATGGACAGGGAAGGTTGGCTGCAGTCCATGGGGTCACAAAGAATGAAACATGACTTAGCGGCTGAACAACAAAGGGAGGCCTAACCTGATCTTTCTGACTACCTCAGGTCCCCCTCTTATGTGCTTTCAAAATACAATATAACACTCCTTTTTAATGAGTGTCTCCATCACAGTTTCACATTTATTTTTGGTTATTTGATTACTGTTTGCCTTTCCCACTAAACAATGGGGATTGTGTCTGTTTTTCTCATCCTTGTATCCTTGATGCTTCACAAGTGGTGGGGACTCAGTGAATGGTTGTTGAACAAATACATTTTGTAAACCACCTACTTGATTTTATTTACATAATTTTAAAATGTTTAATTATAATTTTGAAACATCCTTAAAACATGTAATATTCTTCCAATATTTTGCTTTCTGTATATTGTATGGTTTTGGCAGACCAATCACAGACTCTTTCCTTCCCCACTGTAAATCGACTGAGAGATATACATCCAAAATTCAGACATGGATTGGAGGACATGGCTTAAATGTGTGGCATGGTGGTGTTACTAATTCTTTGTCTTTGCTCATTTCAAGCTCATTGGACTGTTCTTTCCCAAGTAGCAACAGTCAGGTTCCTACTTGGGAACAAAGGGGAGTAAAAATTACCTTTGATCAAAGGAGAACTAAGGCATGGGAAACACCTCAAAGGGGAAAATGCTAGGAAAGGGTTTAGAGAGGATTCAAGAGATCTTGAAGGTGAAGGAAGTAAACAGGGTGCAAACAATAACCCTCAGCAGTCATTTACTCTTTTCACCTGATTGAAAAATAAGAACCATTGAGCAAGAAGAGAAACTCTAGATTCTTGCTCCATTTTCCTATGTTCAGGCATTAAGTTAGAAGACTGAACTATCTGTGAAGTTTTAAAAATACATCATCTGGAAAAATGAAGTGTCCTTCTGTGAACTTTGATATTTGAGGCTTAAAATTTTCAGATATGGTATTCGCTTTTTTGGTATTACAGCAGATCCCCAACCATTTCTCTAGTGTCCTTCCTCATCACCATGACACTGAAGTCATCATTATAAAGCAAGCAATATATACACCAGAGCACTGTTAATACTTTACATCTGCAGCCTCATTTCATCTGGGAGAGAGTAGAGTGCAGATGCACACTGTTTGCTTCTAGAACCCCTGTCTCTGAATCCCTCCATTTCTTTTCCTGGCTATCACCAGTCTAGCCCAGGTCATTCTCATCTTCTACCTTGATTTTTGTCACAACCTCCTCTCATGACCCTAGTTTCCTCTCTTGGCTTTCTGCATTCTATCCTCAACATTGAAACTGGAGTGATCTTTCAAAACTTTCAATCAAATGGTGTCACACCTTTGCCTAATATCCCCAGTGACTGATTAGCCCAACTGCATGATGCAGCTCTGTCTTCTCTAGCATTGTCTCTTGTCACGTTTCCCTGTTCTTTTCTCACTGATTCAATTCTTATGATGTGTCTTCATCCCATCTGATGTAAATTATTGTTTGTTTTTCATTTGTATCATTATTTTTACATGTTGAGTCTTAGAGTTTTTATTTAAATATAACTTCCCACTGGAAGTGTCCCTGACCCCCACTCTTCTCTCTAATATGGATTAAATTCTCTGCTATATGCTCCCACCGAAACTTGTACTTCCTGTATCACAGTACATGTCCTGGAGCTTCATAATTTTCTGTTTATTTGTCGGAACCCCAGACTACAAAATATCAAGTCATGGTCCATTTCTGTTTTGTAACCAGTATCTCTTAGTGCCCAATAAAGAGCATATTATATAGTTGATGCTCTATTAATACTTTCTAAGGGAATTGAATGTTGAAGAGTTTGTACAGTATTATTCTATAAATATAAACAATTCTGAATGTCTATTATAGCCAATTTAAGTTAAATGAAGAGCTTGACAATTTTATCAGTGTAAATGGCCAATTTTGATAATTTGACACATTAGGATCTTGCTTTTGCCCATCTGGAGTATTTTGACAATTATTTAAAATAATTTGTTAATAAAGATAGCATCTTCAAATTGCAGCCTTATCATCTTTTTCTAATCTGTCACAATATATTGAGATTTGAAAAAGCCTGAATTTCTAAAACTTTGATTAATACAAATATACCTTCTTCAAATCATATTTGCTCATGAGTATTACAGTGTTCTAAAACTAGACTCTTTTCTCCTTAGCTCTGACTAGTCATTTATCACTTTTTATCTGCAGAGCATGGTTCTCCATGCTTAAGTTAATTATAATTTTCTATAATTTGCCTGTAGCTGAATATCATCCCTGTTCTCTCTAGGTCACTTTGAATTCTTCTGTTATCTTTTAAAACCTTCTAATTGAAGCTATCCTGCACATAGCCATTAGAATAACCTTCTTAATGTATTCAGTGAATTTCTTTCAGTACTTATAGAGCTTGGTTTCAAAATCTGAAGCATGATATATTTTCCTTCCAATTAAATCATTGTAGAATCTCTGTTTTATAAATCAGATGTGTGTGGCTGTGTATGGGTGCTTGGCAAGTAGCCATCCCTGGAAGAAAAAGGTGATACTAGTTTTAAGAACAGGATAGTCAAGATAAAAAGAAGTCACAGTGTTTATAGAGTTAAGGCAGGGGAGATCTGAGCAAGAATCTTGAGACTTGAAACTATGGGAGAGGACAAAGATAAAGCTAATTTTCAAGATATTTTGTGGTTTTAGGCAATGAGGGACTCTCATCCTTCACTGTTTCTTCAAGAAAATATGTTGAACCAACAGATCTGATGGGATATAGATTATACCTCTCACTACTAAAAACACATGTTGAAGCTCCAATCTCAAGATCAGTAACAAAAACAGTCACCTGGAAAGTAGCTTTACTTTTTTCATTCACTTTCCCTTTAGTATTTATTCAGGAGAGGCAATTATTCCCTCTCATGAATGAAAATTCAGGCAGGCCCATGATTTTCAGCTCTGTTTTTGGGAAAAAAATCATGGTCATTTCAAATTTCAAATATAGTTGTTATCCTGTAATTGAAAGTAGCTGGTTGTTGTTCTGGTTCAGTTGCTAGGTCATGTCTGACTCTGCGATGCCATGGACTGCAGCACACCAGGCTCCCCTGTCCTTCACTATCTCCTGGAGTTTGCTCAAAGGCATGTCCATTGAGTTTGTGATGGTATTTAACCATCTAATCTTCTGTCTCCCTCTTCTTTTGTCTTCAATCTTCCCCAGCATCAGGGTCTTTTCTAAAGAGTCAGCTCTTCACATCAGGTGGCCAAAGTATTGGAGCTTCAGCATCAGTCCTTCCAATGAATATTTAGGGTTGATTTCCTTTAGGATTAACTTTGATCTCCTTGATGTCCAAGGGACTCTCAAGAGTCTTCTCCAGCACCATAATTTGAAAGCATCACTTCTTTGGTGCTCAGCCTTCTTTATGGTCCAACTCTCACATCTGTACATGACTGCTGGAAAAACCATAACTTTGACTAGATGGACCTTTGTTTGATTAGATGGAACTTTGTTGGCAACCTAGACAGGATATTAAAAAGCAGAGACATTACTTTGCCAACAAAGGTCCATCTAGTCAAGGCTATGGTTTTTTCCAGTAGTCATGTGTGAATGTGAGAGTTGGACTGTGAAGAAAGCTGAGTGCCGAAAAATTGATGCTTTTGAACTGTGGTATTGGAGAAGACTCTTGAGAGTCCCTTGGACTGCAAGGAGATCGAACCAATCCATCCTAGAGGAAATCAGTTCTGAATATTCATTGGAAGGACTGGTGTTGAAGCTGAAACTCCAATACTTAGCCACCTGATGGGAAGAGCTGACTCTTTTGAAAAGACCCCGATGCTGGGAAAGATTGAAGGTGGAAGACGAAGGATATGACAGAGGATGAGATGGTTGGATGGCATCACTGATTCAATGGGCATGAGTTTGAGTAGACTCTGGGAGTTGGTGATGGACAGGGAGGCCTGGCATGCTGCAGTGCATGGGGTTGCAAAGAGTCAAACATGACTGAGTGACTGAACTGAACTGAACCTTTGTTGGCAAAGTGATGTCTTTGCTTTTTAATATGCTGTCTAGCTGGTGCCATGTTATATTCAAACTTTGAGTTAAAGTTAAATTTCTCCCCAGTTGGGTCTTTTGCACGTAAGCCTTCGTTTTCACCCTTACTTTCTTGTTTTACTGACTTTTCCAACCCTGCTGAGGCAGGGGAAGAAAGGGTGAGGAAGAGAAGCAGGGGTGTTTTGGGATCTGGCTTTGGTTGTTGCTTCTCTTGGTGTTTACATTGATTGGTTCTTGGAAGACTGACATTCTGGGGGACACTCAATACCCATTTTTCTGATTAAGGTAGATGAACTCTCCGTGGACTTATCACTTATGCTTTTTCTTGGCCCTTGGGAATTTTGTGATTTGCTTGCATGTTCTCTCAGCAGAAGTCCTTTTGCCCCTTCTGGTATACAAAATACAACCTTTAATTCTTTAAGTTCCTCTTACCACGAAGCAGAATCTGCCTCCCTATTCTATGAATCTGGGTTGGCTTTGAGGTTTGCTTTGATAGAATGGAATGTTCTGGAAGTGACATTATGTGACTTCTAAGCTTTGGCTTCATTCTCTTGAAATACTTCTGTCATCATTTGAGGAAGCCTGAGATGAAATACGTCTTGGAGAGAGGAAGACCAGGTCAGCCATTCTAACATTTCTGTCATTTCAGTTGAGGCTCCTTAGATGTGAGTGAGGCCACCCTTCCACTCTCCTGCCCCATCCAAGACAGCTGACTTTCCAGTCAGTCCACGAAACTGAGGAAATAAGACTTAAAAAAAAATTCTTATTTATTTATTTCTTTTAATACCAAAAACATTTTGTATTGGGGTATAGCTGATTAACAATGTGATAGTGTCAGGTGAACAACGAAGGGATTCAGCCATACATATATATGTCACATACATACGGCTGTATTTAAAATGGATAACCAACAAAAACCTATTGCAAAGCACATGGAGCTCTGCTTCGTGTTATGTGCCGGCCTGGATGGGGAGATTCGATAAATGAAGATGTTATTTTAAGCAATAGTCTGGGGTTGTTACACACACACTTCTAGGTGATTTTGCTGTTTAGGCCTAGAAATATCTCATGTCCTTGTGCGTACTTTGTCCTGACACATTTGGGGGGTGCAGGCTGAATTCTATGCAACCACCTCTTCTGCTAGATGATTTAGCTCTTCCCTTCTGGGTTCTCAAGGCAAGAGTTAGGCACCAGTCCATCATATCCTCCTAAGGAAAGGGGCTTATTCCTGAGAGTTGTTGTGGAAACTTCTCTGATTAGATTTTGATTTAGGAAGTATTATCCCATTTCTCTTGCTTTGCCAAAGAAACCATCTTCAAATTGTTTTTTTTTCTTCCTGTGTTGAAAAAAGATATAGTATTATATACATGGCTTTAAAATACTTGTTTATAATTATCTATAATTCTGAAATTTAAGAAGTTGTAAAAAAGTAAAGGATGAACAAACCTCTCTCTCTCTCTCTCTATATATATATATATATATATATCTGTATATATCTATATATACAAATATATGAGGTGGGCATGGCAATCCACTACAGTATTCTTGCCTAGGGAATCCCAGGGACAAAAGAGCCTGGAGGGTTACTGTTCATAATGTCGCAAAGAGTTGGACACGACTGAAGCAACTTAGCACAGCACATACAAATATATATAGATATAGATGTCTATCTGTCTTACATATTTATTTGGCAATAATACCCCTCTGATGCAGGTCAGGAAGCAACAGTTAGAACTGGACATGGAACAACAGACTGGTTCCAAATAGGAAAAGGAATACGAAAAGGCTGTATATTGTCACCCTGCTTATTTAACTTATATGCAGAGTACATCATGAGAAATGCTGGACTGGAAGAAACAGAAGCTGGAATCCAGGTTGCTGGGAGAAATATCAGTAACCTCTGATACGCAGATGACACCACCCTTATGGCAGAAAGTGAAGAGGAACTCAAAAACCTCTTGATGAAAGTGAAAGAGGAGAGTGAAAACGTTGGCTTAAAGCTCAACATTCAGAAAACGAAGATCATGGCATCTGGTCCCATCACTTCATGGCAAATAGATGGGGAAACAGTGGAAACTGTCAGACTTTATTTTTTGGGCTCCAAAATCACTGCAGATGGTGACTGCAGCCATGAAATTAAAAGACGCTTATTCCTTGGAAGGAAAGTTATGTCCAACCTAGATAGCATATTCAAAAGCAGAGACATTACTTTGCCAACAAAGATCCGTCTAGTCAAGGCAATGGTTTTTCCAGTGGTCATGTATGGATGTGAGAGTTGGACTGTGAAGAAAGCTGAGCACCGAAGAATTGATACTTTTGAACTGTGGTGTTGGAGAAGACTCTTGAGAGTCCCTTGGACTGCAGGGAGATCCACCCAGTCCATTCTGAAGGAGATCAGCCCTGGGATTTCTTTGGAAGGAATGATGCTAAAGCTGAAACTCCCATACTTTGGCCACCTCGTGTGAAGAGTTGACTCATTGGAAAAGACTCTGATGCTGGGAGAGATCGGGGGCAGGAGGAGAAGGGGACGACAGGATGAGATGGCTGTATAGCATCACTGACTCGATGGACGTGAGTCTGGGTGAACTCCAGGAGTTGGTGATGGACAGGGAGGCCTGGCGTGCTGCGATTCATGGGATCGCAGAGAGTCAGACACGACTGAGCAACTGAACTGAACTGAACTGAAACTAACCTGAGGCTATTTATAATATATTCTACTTGAGAATATGCATACATTTTGCTGCAGAAATATTGATATATATATAATATACACCAAGGGTGTTATATAATAAAATACAGTATACTACCTTTTTAAGAAAAGGTAGTATAAAAATTGCTGGATGCTTGGGGCTGGTGCACTGGGACGGCCCAGAGGGATGGTATGGGGAGGGAGGAGGGAGGAGGGTTCGGGATGGGGAACACATGTATACCTGTGGCGGATTCATTTTGATATTTGGCAAAACTAATACAATTATGTAAAGTTTAAAAATAAAATAAAATTGGAGGAAAAAAAATAAAATAAAAAATAAAAATGGTCACTTCAAAAAGAAAAAAAATTATATATATAAAAAATTATGAAATACATATCTGAAATAGTTAATATTATGTATCATCTTGACTGAATCAAGCTGTCCACAGATTTCGCCAAATTTATCTCCTTGTGTGTGTGTGTGTGCGAAGTGTTTCTGGGTGAGATTACCATTTGAATCAGCAGACTGAGTGAGTGAAGCAGATCACCCTTCCCAGTTTGGGTGGAAATCATCCAATCCTTTAAGACCTCTAGAGAATGAGACAGAGAAGGCAATGGCAACCCACTCCAGTACTCTTGCCTGGAAAATCCTGTGGATGGAGGAGCCTGGTAGGCTGCAGTCCATGGGGTCGCTAAGAGTTGGGCACGACTGAGCAACTTTACTTTCACTTTTCACTTTCATGCATTGGAGAAGGAAATGGCAACCCACTCCAGTATTCTTGCCTGGAGAATCCCAGGGACAGAGGAGCCTAGTGGGCTGCCGTCTATGGGGTCACACAGAGTGGGCCACGACTGAAGTGACTTAGCAGCAGAAGCAGAGAATGAAAAGGTGGAGGAAGAGAGTACTGGTTCACTTTGATTGACTACTTCAGCTAGATATCAATATTCTCCTGCACTTGGATCAGGCCTCTACTGTGGCTAACCTGGTTCTCAGGTCTTCAGACTTAAACTAAAAGTGTAGTACTGGCTTTCCTGGGCCTCCAGCTTGCAGATGGTAGGTGATAGGATATCTTAGGTCCCATAACTGTGTGAGCCAATTCTGTATAATAAATTCTTTTCTCCATTCCTCCTTCTCTCTCTCTCCCCAATATATTCTGTTGGTTCTGTTTCCTTTGGAGAACCCTGACTAGCACAACATCCTTCCTGAAATATTTCAGAAAAGAGGCTTTGTGGCTGCACAGCAGCAATGATTTTTTTTTCTTTGAATCTTTGCATCCTGATTGAGCACCTCATTTTGATGTCTGATATCTATTGTCTTATTGTGCTGGTCAAAATTCCCCATTTTAATAATTTTTATATATAAATTAACATTTTTCTTCAAGTTCCAGCACTGGATTTATGTTTCTTTTAGAAGAGTTACCATGTATATATGTTCAGTCACTAAGTCATGTCCAACTCTTTGTAACCCCATGAACTGCAGCATGCTAGGCTTCCCTGTCCTTCACCGTCTCCCAGAGTTTTTTACTCAAACTCATGTCCATTGAGCTGACTGTGGCTTGGATCATGAACTCCTTATTGCCAAATTCATACTTAAATTGAAGAAAGTGGGGAAAACCACTAGACCATTTCAGGTATGACCTAAATCAAATCCCTTATGACTATACAGTGGAAGTGAGAAATAGATTTAAGGGACTAGATCTGATAGACAGAGTGCCTGATGAACTATGGATGGAGGTTTGTGACAGTGTATAAGAGACAGGAAGCAAGACCATCCCCAAGAAAAATAAATGCAAAAAAGCAAAATGGCTGTCTGAGGAGGCCTTACAAATAGCTGCAAAAAGAAGAGAAGTGAAAAGCAAAAGAGAAAAGGAAAGATATACCTATTTGAATGCAGAGTTCTAAAGAATAGCAAGGAGAGAAGCCTTCCTCAGTGATCATTGCAAAGAAATGGAGGAAAACAACAGAATGGAAAAGACTAGAGATCTATTCAAGAAAATTAGAGATACTAAGGGAACATTTCATGCAAAGATGGGCTCAGTAAAGGACAGATATTGTATGGACCTAACAGAAGCAGAAGATAGTAAGAAGAGATGGCAAGACTACACAGAAGAACTGTACAAAAAAGATCTTCATAGCCCAGATAATCACAATGGTGTGATCACTCACCTAGAGCCAGACATCCTGGAATGTGAAGTCAGGTGGGCCTTAGGAAGCATCACTATGAACAAAGCTAGTAGAGGTGATGGAATTCCAGATGAGCTATTTCAAATCCTGAAAGATGATGCTGTGAAAGTGCTGCACTCAATATGCCAACAATTTGGAAAACTCAGCAGTGGCCACAGGACTGGAAAAGATCAGTTTTCATTCCAGTCCTTTAGAAAGGTAATTCCAAAGAATGCTAAAACTACCACACAATTGCACTCATCTCACATGCTATTAAAGTAATGCTCAAAATTCTCCAAGCCAGGCTTCAGCAATATGTGAACTGTGAACTTCCAGATGTTCAAGCTGGTTTTAGAAAAGGCAGAGGAACCAGAGATCAAATTGCCAACATCCGCTGGATCATTGAAAAAGCAAGAGAGTTCCAGAAAAACATCTACTTCTGCTTTATTGATTATGCCAAAGCCTTTGACTGTGGATCACAATAAACTGTGGAAAATTCTTCAAGAGATGGGAATATTGGATCACCTGACCTGCCTCTTGAGAAACCTGTATGCAGGTCAGGAAGCAACAGTTAGAACTGGACATGGAACAACGGACTGGTTCCAAATAGGTAAAGGAGTACGTCAAGGCTGTATATTGTCACCTTGCTTATTTAACTTATATGCAGAGTTTATCATGAGTTTATCATGAGAAATGCTGTGTTGGAGGGAGCACAAGCTAGAATCAAGATTGCCAGGAGAAATATCAATAACCTCAGATATGCAGATGACACCACATTTATGGCAGAAAGTGAAGAAGAACTAAAGAGTCTCTTGATGAAAAGTGAAAGAAGAGAGTGAAAAAGTTGGCTTAAAACTCAACATTCAGAAAACTAAGGTCATGGCATCCGGTCCCATCACTTCATGGGAAATAGATGGGGAAATAGTGGAAACAGTGTCAGACTTTATTTCTTTGGGCTGCAAAATCACTGCAGATGGTGATTGCAGCCATGAAATTAAAAGACGCTTACTCCTTGGAAGGAAAGTTATGACTAAACTAGATAGCATATTAAAAAGCAGAGACATTACTTTGTCAACAAAGGTCCATCTAGTTAAGGCTATGGTTTTTCCAGTGGTCATGTATGGATATGAGATTTGGACTATGAAGAAAGCTGAACACCAAAGAATTGATGCTTTTGAACTATGGTGTTGGAGAAGACTCTTGAAAGTCCCTTGGACTGCAAGGAGATCCAGTCAGTCCATCCTAAAGGAGATCAGTCCTGCATGTTCTTTGGAAGGACTGATGTTGAAGGTGAAACTTCATACTTTGCCCAGGTGATGCGAACAGCTGACTCATTTGAAAAGACCCTGATGCTGGGAAAGATTGAGGGCAGGAGGAAAAGGGGATGACAGAGGATGGGATGGTTGGATGGTATCACCAGCTCAATGGACATGGGTTTGGGTGGACTCCCGTAGTTGCTGATGGACCGGGAGGCCTGGCGTGCTGTGATTCATGGGGTCGTAAAGAATTGGACACGACTGAGCGACTAAACTGAACTGAACATGTCCATTGAATCAGTGATGCCATTCAACCATCTCATCGTCTGTCACCCCCTTCTCTGCCCTCAATCTTTCCTAGCATCACTGTTTTACATAAATGGCAGGACACAGAAAAACTAGTTTTATTAGACATTGTCTAGACATGATTTATTTTCCCAAAGAAATTGTCATCTTAATGGATCAATATACTCTTTTGCATTTCTTTATATCTGAGTCTATTTTTGCCCCAGATGTTAAGTAAAAATCATTGTGAATCAGATTAGGGTTTGTCCTCCTAATGCACATGAGAAGTAAGTCAGTGGGCTCATACTGCTTGGTGAACATGCTCCAGAGACCTTTCATGAAGGATGAGGCAGTATTTGCAAGTCTCTGGGTTCTTCAGTGCACCTAATCTAGTGCGTGTTTTCCTTTAACCTGTGTTAAATACTGAAATTCATGATTTTCCCTGAAGAAAAAAACAACACTGATTACATGAAATACAAAGATGTTTTGGAATTTTTGCACAACTTGTAGAACATGTAACCTTTTATCCCATTAGCATCAGATAGCCACAGTCAATGTTTATTTCATGAAATTAATTCCTATGCCTTACTCCACAATCTAATATTCTTAATATATGCTTAGTTGTATCCGACTCTTTGTGACCTATGGACTGTCTGCCAGGATCCCTTGTCCACGGGACTTTCCAGACAAGAATACTGGAGTGGGTTGCCATTTTCTACTGCAAGCTATTATTATGATAAATTTAAATAAAAAAATAATGAATCCATACTTATGTTGGAACCTCTCACTGAATGTTTATTCTTGCATTTTCATGTCTTTTTGTTACAATTTTTTTTAATTGCCTGCATCTCCCATTAGACTCTCAGGTGTTTGGGGACAGCTCTTCATATTTAAATTTTCTTCATACTTTCTCACATGACAGGTATTTGATATTTATTAGAAACAATCTATATCCTGAGCTGCTCCAATTCAGCTCCACACGAAGCAAAAGATCTCTCTTCAATTCATTTTTCTTTCCCCACTTGGGCACACATCCAACACTATTTTCTTCCTTATCTAGTTAGTTCCATTATCTTTTGATTTTTTAAACAGAGCTTTAGTTTTCTAAGTTTCGTATGTGTCAATTCATGTGACCTCACCTCAATGAAACGGATTCGAAGAGAAGGAAAGGTGTGTGTGTGGGCCTGTGCTCAGTTATGTCTGACTCTCTGTGATCTCCTGGCCTGTAGCCCGCCAGTCTCCTCTGTCCATGGAATTTTCCAAGCAAGAATACTGGAGTGGCTTGTTATTTCCTACTCCAGGGAATCTTGAAGGAAAGGTATGAACCACTAAATAACTTTCATTAAGTCACAGAGCTATTGAATACAAAGGTAAAGCTAGAGGTCAGTGTTTTAAGCACCATCATGGAGCTTTTCAAAGCATAAAGTCTCCTTATCTTATGCCCCCCAAATTTCTTGTTCCTGTTACTTTTTCTGCCCCAGATTATGAAGTTGATTACAAGGAACTGTGTCATTGAAATGCATTTTTGCTTGGTTTATGTATTTTTGTGTAAACATTAAAAAAAAAATACACTGGAATATGTGCTCCCTTAATATTTTCTCTACTTCATTACTAATGGAGTTGAAATTTAAATTTAATATAGAAAACATATAATTCAGTGAGTAGAATGACTTTGTAAGAATCCTTTATAGAAATTGTTTAGAGAAATATGTTTATAAAAATCTTTTGGAGAAGTGAAAATACTAAAGCATACTGTAATTTTCAAAGTTGCCACAAGATGGTAGCAAATTCCTTTGTTTCATTTTAAAAATTACTGTCTTTCCCTGGTTGAAAAATTAAACCTGTTCGTCTTTCCTGAACATTGCTGCAATAGATAATGAGCTAGTAGGAGATTGCAAATACAGATTTAACGTCCCTCAACCAGCCAGAAGTCTCCTCTTCATTATCATTTGTGCCAACAACCTCATAGTTCTCTCTAGTGAAAACATAGGCAGCATTATTTATTTTTCTCCTTCCTTTTCTGGATATAGCTCTAATCCTTACCTTGAAGCAAATTCTGTTTTTTTTTTGTGTTTAATGTTAAAGAGATTAATCTTCTTCTCTGTCCATTTCATAGAAATTGCCTTTAATTGAACTTTGATCATTATGTGATTATTATACCAACCAGGTATATTAAATAACTGGCTTCTAGACTTCAAAAATACATTCAGAATGCATTTTCAAAATACTCTTGGAAAATATTATTACTTTGTAGTAAAGTAGTAAGAACTACTATAATTGTATCACTGTCTTGATTCAACCCAACCTCAAGGCCTTCCATTCTTTGTCCCTATGACTTTTTCTAAGCAGTCTATTCACAATTCAATTAAGGTAAGTTTCAGTATCATTACTAGCATTCAGCTTATTTATTCTCTTGACTATCTTTACATAGGGCTTCCCCAGTGGTTCAGCGGTAAAGCATCTGCCTGCAATGTAGGTGACACAAGGGATATCGGTCAGGAAGATCCCCTGAAATAGGGCCTGACAACCCACTCCAGTACCCTTGCCTGGAGAATCCCATGAACAGAGGAGCCTGGTGGGCTGCAGTCCATGGGGTCACAAAAAGTTGAACACAACTGAGGTGACTTAGCACACATATTCACACATATAATTTTTAGAATACCATGCATTTCTAGCACCTCTTTGTCATTTCATCTCTTTCTTAAAGTTTTTTGAAAACTTGCCTTTTTGGAAGTAAATACCTTTCAATGTATACCCAGAGTAGCAAAATGTTACCTTATTGTCTGGTCCTAACCTCTCTAAAACTAGTTTGCTTTTAATATGTACTTCTGCTTACATAGAGTTTTACATATTTTATGATTTTTTTGAAAGTGTTTTCTAATCTTTTGCATTTTTAATTTAATTAGTGTGATTTGCATTGTTCAGAGGTACCAGGCCATCAGAGAAAAAAATTTACGATGTCTGTTGACTTCCACTTAATTCTTCCTCAGTATCTTCTATATACATCTGTGTACAGAGTAAATTGTTGTTCTTCAGTCCCTTAGTCAAGTCTGACTCTTTGAGACCCCATGGATTACAGCACAAAAGGCTTCCCTATCCTTCACTGTCTCCTTGAGTTTGCTCAAATTCATGTCCATTGAGTGGATGATGCCATCCAACCATCTCATCCGTTATCATCCCCTTCTCTTCCTGCCTTCAATCTTCCCCAGCATCAGGGTCTTTTCCATGACTCAGCTCTTTGCATCAGGTGGCCAAAGTATTGGAGTTTCAGCTTCAGCATCAGTCCTTCCAATGAATATTCAGGGTTGATTTCTTTTAGGATGCACTGGTTTGATCTCCTTGCTGTCCAAGGGACTCTCAAGTCTTCTCCAGCACCATGGTTTGAAAGCATCAATTTTTTGGCTCTTAGCCTTCTTTATGGTTCAACTGTCAAATCCATACATGACTACTGGAAAAACCATAGCTCTGACTATATACAGACCTTTGTTGGCAAAGTGATGTCTCTGCTTTTTAACACAGTTTAGGTTTGTAATATCTTTTCTTCCAAGGAGCAAGTGTCTTTTAATTTCATGGCTGCAGTGACCATCCGCAGTGATTTTGGAGCCAGTGTAAATTACTTAGTCCTTATTTTCACATATCAGAATATAACACAATAAGCTTTACAGAACATCCCCAAATCTCAATGATTAAAGATTTAACAGAGTGTTTATTATATAGCTTTGACTTTCTATCTATGAAAGCCTGAATACCACCTTTTGCCATAAAACCAAGCTGATTATACTTCCACAATATGACCTATAGATATTCGATATGAAGTAGTCCATTGATATCATACAGAGACACAGGGTTTTAGAGATTACCTAATGAGTCTATTATGGAAAATTACATCCAAACTTTCCATAGAAGATATGGCTTAATCTAAAATCAGTGGAAGACAGAGAAAACATATAATATCTCTGAGTTATAATTTCTGTTTCCTTCTTTGATACTTGCTGGCTAAATGTTCTTTGTTTTCGCTCAAGGCAGATGCTTTGGCTTATATAATAGTGTGTTAGAATTTACCCAGGGCTAAATGTGGCTTTGCCTTATTACAATTATTGTATTTGATCCAATACTTTGAAAATTGGTCTGTTTTAATCCTAGGGACATTTTTATTCTTGTGATGGATAATGTTTCCACCTTTACTTTTTTTCCCTTTAGGAGTAGCAAATTTGGTTTACTTCTAATAACTGTATAGCAAGATACAGCATTGCATTGGTGTACAAATTTATCCCTGGATGTATTATTTTCCTAATTCCTTCTGTATTCCTTTTCTTAATCTTTCTCAGTTATTTTTACTTTCTCCTCATATGTATATTTTCTAAGTAATTTAAACTCTTTTATGTAATGAGAAAGCCACACATAAATACCCTTTTGACATGTTAAAATGTTCTAAGGCACAGGGAGGAGTGTATAGGTCCCAGAGTCCAAGGAGCTTTATAGATACAAGACATCTAGACATACACTGAGGAGCCAAGAGAATCAGGATCAGCTGTAATCTCCACTAAAACAAAATAGATGTAGTCCTCTGCATAAAGGCCCCATTGATAAATTAGTATTTAACCAAAAATTACATTTACTAAGCCAAAAGAACTAGTATGAAAAAACAACCTGGCCTTACACTTTCCCCAAAGTACAACATGCAACAAGCATATCCTCAGACTTTTGTTCTTGACAATGTGGTTGACTAGAGAGTCTGAAAGCTTTTAGCTACGAAACATTTAAAATATATATACATATATATTAAATATAAATAAGCTCATGGGAAAGAAAGGACCACAGGGGCCCAAGGAAAGCCAAAATATTATTATTGGAAAACCAAAATAATAACCTGTTCAACTTCAAAGACTGTTTTGAGGGTGTTGTCAGTCCACAGATGACTGGGTTTTGGTTGCTACACTTGAAAAGGAATCAAGGACTTAGGACTGAATGAGGTGACACTGGATCAAACTTAATAAAGTCTGTACCTTTAGAGTGCTAATTTCTCCATGAAAGAAATGATCAGAAAAACAAAACGAAACACATTATGGGAAACAAAATCTTCATATGTTTGGAAAAAACACAGTTCTATATCACTCAGAAGGAATCATAATGGAAATTAGATAATATAACTAAAAATAAAGATAATACAGTATATCAAAAGTTATGGGATATGGCTAAACAATGCTCAGAAAGAAATTTATTGCAAAAAAAAGATTGAAAAATATGAGCTCAGTGTCCAACTTAAGTTAGAGAACCATAGAGTAAATCTAAAGAGAGAAGGCACAAATAAACAAACAACCAAGATGACATAATCACACACAAAGTGGACATTAAAAAATATAGTCATCTTATTGCAATAACTTTAAAACCTTGGGTGAAAGGGACAATTTATTAGGAAAATATAAATTGTCAAAATCTGACTCAAGAAATAGAAAGCATGAAAAGATCTCTGACTATTCAATAAACTGAAACAGTGTTTAAAATATCTACCACTAATTAACTTAACTCTCCCCCTTGCCCCTTCTACCCACCTACCAAGCAAACTAGTTCTACAGACAAATCAAATATTCAAGTAACAGATAACTGCAGTATTGCCATATGCATACTGTTTTACAAACTTTAAAAAATAGAATAACCAAATCAGATAAGATGGTAAGTGAAAAATTATAAGCTAGGCTATTGGATCAATTTAAAAGCAAATAATCTTAAATCAATGAAGTAATAACCAAAATTTTAAAATGTCTAAAAAATGCATCATGCTCATAAGAGTTTTAAATCAGGAATGCAAGAGTGATTTACTATTGATAAAAACATTAATGAAATTCATCACCTTAATATATTAATAAAGAAAAAAAACACAGGGTTATCTCAATAAAAACAAAGAGAAATCAACAAAATTCACTGTTCCTTTATGATAAAACTTTTTAGAATAGTTGGAAGAGAGGAAAACTTTCTTAATATCAGTATATCAAGTTTCACTCATAGTGGTGAAACATTAGAAGCATTCCTTTTGAAACCAGTCGTGACAAAAGCATGCCCTATTTTGCTTTATACTGGCCAGTCCAGGAAGCCCAGAGATTGACATAGGCAAACATAATAATTAAAAAAGAAGAAATAATACTCTATATTTGAGAGTAGTAGGCAACCCAAGAAAATTTCTAACTACCTTATTAAAAATAATCAGCGATTTCTAAAGGTTTATTACATGTAAGATCTAGGAAAAAAAATTAAAAATATAATTTAAAAAAGATAGCATGTAGAATAGAAACTAAAATGTAAAGCAGTAGAAATAAATCTACTAGAAGGTGTTGAAGACTTTTATGGAGAAAATTATAAAACTTTATTGATAGTCAATAAAAAACTAAATATATGGAGAAGATATTGCATGCAATAGAAAGTTAAAATACTAATGATGTGATTGATCTCCAAACTTGTGAATAAATTCATTGCAATATTCCAATAAAATCTTACCAATATTTTCTTGGAACTTGAGAAAGATTCTAACACTATGGAAGAACAAAGAGAAAACAGACAGTTATGAAGAAGAACCTGGGAGATATCTTACCAATATATCAAGACATTTTAAAGTAATAGAAATTAGGGAAAGGCAGTATTGATAAAGGCAAAGATTAATAGACCAATGGAGAAAAATAGAAAGCTCAGACACAGAGTTGTATGTGTGTTTACATATCTGAAGTTGATAGATGAGAAATAAGGCTTATCAAATCAGTGAAGAATAATAGATTTTTAAAATAAATTACTCTCATGGAAAAAAATAGGATTCTTATCTTTCATTAGAAGCTGTAATAACAATAATTCTCTGCCAAATAAAAACAGCCACTATGGAGAACAGTGTGGAGATTCCTTAAAAAACTGGAAATAGAACTGCCTTATGACCCAGCAATCCCACTGCTGGGCATACACACCGAGGAAACCAGAATTGAAAGAGACATGTGTACCCCAATGTTCATCGCAGCACTGTTTATAATAGCCAGGACATGGAAGCAACCTAGATGTCCATCAGCAGACAAATGGGTAAGAAAGCTGTGGTACATATACACAATGGAGCATTACTCAGCCATTAAAAAAAATACATTTGAATCCGTTCTAATGAGGTGGATGAAACTGGAGCCTATTATACAGAGTGAAGTAAGCCAGAAGGAAAAACACCAATACAGTATACTAACACATCTATATGGAATTTAGGAAGATGGTAATGATAACTCTGTATGCGAGACAGCAAAAGAGACACAGATGTATAGAACAGTCTTTTGGACTCTGTGGGAGAGGGTGAGGGTGGGATGATTTGAGAGAATGGCACTGAAACATGTATAATATCATATATGAAATGAGTCACCAGTCCAGGTTCAATGCAGGATACAGGATGCTTGGGGCTGGTGCACTGAGATGACCCAGAGGGATGGTACAGGGAGTGAGGTGGGAGGGGGGTTCAGGATGGGGAACACGTGTATACCTGTGGCGGATTCATGTTGATGTATGGCAAAACCAATACAATATTGTAAAGTAAAATAAATAAATAAATAAAGATAAATCAATAAGAAAAAAAAAAAACCTAAATAAAAACAAAACTTTAAGACTTTGTGAGGAAAACAGAAAAATCTCTCTTTATTTTGGAATAACAAAGAATATATTAAATAGGGAACAAAGCCTAGAACATATAGGATACAGTCAGTAAAATGGACTATGGCAAAGGAATATTTATATTTATTGAAGAACTGTGAAAAATAGAAAAAGAAAATGAACAGACTAGATGAAGACATTTGTAGGGCATAGAGTTGACAAGCATTGCTACCAAGAATATGTCAATGTTTTCTATAAATCAGTAGTAAAAGAGTGAAATATTCCAGTGGCAAATGAGAAAAGAATATGAGAAACAAGAAGATGACATCTCATAGGCCAGGAAATACATGAAATGACATGCAACTTTGTGAAAGTTTATTACATATAGGATGTATATATAAAATGCTGATTATTACCCAGATAAGATGTTGACAAAGATATGCAACAAGGTAAACTTGCACATAATACTATGACTGTAAATTAGTAAAATCATTTGAGAGACAGAGCAACTGGTTATTACCTAATAAACTTGACCATGCTGGTACATTCAACCCATCAATTTCTAGAGGTAGGAATTTCCATATATGTACTCAAGAGACAATATTGTGTATGTACAAAAGAGATATGTACAGGGTGTTTAGAGCTCAGAACTTAAAACAGAAAATATTGAGATAATATAATTATTTTCAGCAGGATAAATAAATACGCTGTGGAAGGGGTCATATGACAGAATATATTAAAGCAACAAAAACAAATGAACTAGGCTAGAACCATTGGTATCATTATGGGTAAATCTTTCATACCTAATGCTGAGTGAGAAAAAGCTCCTTGGAAAAGAATACATCCAATATTATGACAATTGTTTAAGAATATATTGTTGTTGTTCAGTCACTAAATTGTATCTAACTCTTTGAGACCCCATGAACTGCAGCATGCCATGCTTCCCTGTCCTTCACTATCTCCGAGTTTGCTTAAATTCATGTCCATTGATTTGGTTATGCCATCCAACCATCTCATTCTCTGTTGCCCTTTTCTCCTTCTGCCTACAATCTTTCCCAGAATTAGGGTCTTTTCCAGTGAGTCAGCTGTTTGCACCAGGTAGCCAATGTAATGGAGCTTCAGCTTCAGCATTAATCCTTCAATGAATATTCAGGGTTGATTTCCTTTAGGATTGACTGGTGTGAACTCCTTGCTATCCAAGGGACTCTCAAGAGTCTTCTCCAGCACCACAGTTCAAAGGCATCAATTCTTCAGTACTCAGCCTTTTTTTATTGTCCAGCTTCACATGCATACATGACTACTGTGAAAACCATAGCTTTGACTATACAGACCTTTCTAGGCAAAGTGATGTCTCTGCTTTTTAATACATTGTCTAGGTGTATATTCCTTACTGCCAAATTCAGACTTAAATTGAAGAAAGTAGGGAAAACCACTAGACCATTCAGGTATGACCTAAATCAAATCCCTTATGATTATACAGTGGAAGTGAGAAATAGATTTAAGGGCCTAGATCTGATAGACAGAGTGCCTGATGAACTATGGATGGAGGTTCATGACATTGTACAGGAGACAGGGATAGAGACCATTCCCATAGAAAAGAAATGCAAAAAAGCAAAATGGCTGTCGGGGAGGCCTTACAAATAGTTGTGAAAAGAAGAGAAGTGAAAAGCAAAGGAGAAAAGGATAGATATAAACATCTGAATGCAGAGTTCCAAAGAATAGCAAGAAGAGATAAGAAAGCCGTCTTCAGCGATCAATGCAAAGAAAGAGAGGAAAACAACAGAATGGGAAAGACTAGAGATCTCTTCAAGAAAATCAGAGATACCAAAGGAACATTTCATGCAAAGATGGGCTTGAAAAAGGACAGAAATGGTACGGACCTAACAGAAGCAGAAGATATTAAGAAGAGATGTCAAGAATACACAGAAGAACTGTACAAAAAAGATCTTCATGACCCAGATCATCACAATGGTGTGATCACTGACCTAGAGCCAGACATCCTGGAATGTGAAGTCAAGTGGGCCCTAGAAAGCATCACTACGAACAAAGCTAGTGGAGGTGATGGAATTCCAGTTGAGCTATTCCAAATCCTGAAAGATGATGCTGTGAAAGTGCTGCACTCAATACGCCAGCAAATTTGGAAAACTCAGCAGTGGCCACAGGACTGGAAAAGGTCAGTTTTCTTTCCAATCCCAAAGAAAGGCAATGTCAAAGAATGCTCAAACTACCACACAATTGCACTCATCTCACACGCTAGTAAAGTAATGCTCAAAATTCTCCAAGCCAGGCTTCATCAATACGTGAACCGTGAACTTCCTGATGTTCAAGCTGGTTTTAGAAAAGGCAGAGGAACCAGAGATCAAATTGTCAACATCTGCTGGATCATGGAAAAAGCAAGAGAGTTCCAGAAAAACATCTATTTCTGCTTCATTGACTATGCCAAAGCCTTTGACTGTGTGGATCACAATAAACTGTGGAAAATTCTGAAAGAGGTGGGAATACCAGACCACCTGATCTGCCTCTTTGTATGCAAAAATTTGTATGCAGGTCAGGAAGCAACAGTTAGAACTGGACATGGAACAACAGACTGGTTCCAAATAGGAAAAGGAGTACATCAAGGCTGTATATTGTCACCCTGTTTATTTAACTTATATGCAGAGTACATCATGAGAAAAGCTGGACTGGAAGAAACACAAGCTGGAATCAAGATTGCTGGGAGAAATATCAATAACCTCAGATATGCAGATGACACCACGCTTATGGCAGAAAGTGAAGAGGAACTCAAAAGCCTCTTGACGAAAATGAAAGTGGAGAGTGAAAACGTTGGCTTAAAGCTCAACGTTCAGAAAATGAAGATCATGGCATCTGGTCCCATCACTTCATGGGAAATAGATGGGGAAACAGTGGAAACACTGTCAGACTTTATTTTCTGGGCTCTAGAATCACTACAGATGGAGACTGCAGCCATGAAATTAAAAGACGCTTACTCCTTGGAAGGAAAGTTATGTCCAACCTAGATAGCATATTGAAAAGCAGAGACATTACTTTGCCAACAAAGGTTCGTCTAGTCAAGGCTATGGTTTTTCCTGTGGTCATGTATGGATGTGAGAGTTGGACTGTGAAGAAGGCTGAGCACCGAAGAATTGATGCTTTTGAACTGTGGTGTTGGAGAAGATTCCTGAGAGTCCCTTGGACTGCAAGGATATCCAACCAGTCCATTCTGAAGGAGATCAGCCCTGGGATTTCTTTGGAAGGAATGATGCTGAAGCTGAAACTCCAGTACTTTGGCCACCTCATGCGAAGAGTTGACTCATTGGAAAAGACTCTGATGCTGGGAGGGATTGGGGGTAAGAGGAGAAGGGGACGATGGAAGATGAGATGGCTGGATGGCATCACTAACTCGATGGACGTGAGTCTCAGTCAACTCTGGGAGTTGGTGATGCACAGGGAGGCCTGGCGTGCTGCGATTCATGGGGTCTCAAAGAGTCTGACATGACTGAGCGACTGATCTGATCTGATCTGATCTAATATGAGGTGTGTCATAATTTTTCTTCCAAGGAGCAAGCATCTTTTAATTTCATGGCTGTAGTCACCATCCAAGCGATTTTGGAGCCCAGGAAAATAAAATCTGCCACTATATAAGTGGTGACAATATAAAGGTACACATGGAAATGATAAACATTTGATTCAGAGTGATATTTACTTCTTAGGTGGAGGGAGGAGAGTATAATTTGGAAGAGGGGCACAAAGCATTTCAGCTGTATTTATATTTCATTTCTTCAGCTGTATTTTGAGTTTATAGGTTTTTATTTACTATTTTTATATTTTTAGATAATTCTGAATTATTTAAGAAAGCCTTCAAAACAAAGACAAGTAAAACTGACACCAGTTACAATATGCCTGTTAAGAATATCCAGCCCTTCTGAAAGGTGCTTATTTTTGATAAGTATATATCATATTCCAAATTAATATAAAATTATGTTTCTAAGGAAAAACAAATGCCCTAGCATCGTGAATGCCAACTTCCTTTGAGAAGTCTACTTGAAGTAAAATAGAGACTACAGATGTTGGGTACCTTATATTTATATGTGTGCACAGAGAGAGACAGATACAGAGACAGAGATGGAAGAGGCTGTTTGCTGATGAACAAACACCATCATATACTCGGAACTTTTATTTTTAAAAGACTCAAAATCAGCCACAAACATCACATTTAGATTGCATTTCTACCTGTTTATTTCTCTTTCTTTCTCTTCCTCCTTTGTCCCTGCTTGGCTCAAGTAATAATTTTCAAATATCTGTCCAATGTCTTGCATGTCAAAAATGATTGCTAGAGCCTTCAATGCTCAAGAAAAATGCTGCAAATCCTTTTTGCATTAACTCTTTAAATATTATATAAACATAAAATGACTAGGAACCCAAATGACTACTCTGCAATTTACAAATTTTTCTTTATTGCCAGATCCTTTATTTTTTTCCCTTAGTGCCTCCATTAATGTAGATTTAAAAATCCATGATTGAACAAAAAAAGCCATACAGCCCCAACATATCTCTATTATTTTTTTTAAGGATAGAGCTGATTGTAATTCAGCTAGGAACCTTTGTGAAGATTAGCTCTATTCCTGAAGCTACAATTTTCGCAGCAAATGCTTTCTTATTCTTAAGAATAATTTATCCAACTTCTGTTATAAATACGATATTTCTTTTCTTATATGTGTACCAAGGGCTTAACAAAAGCTTTTATTATCAGTTATTTTATCTAGATTCAAAGCCTTTAAAAAAATGCTTGATGCTTATTATTTTATATGAGACTTCCCATATATTAAATTAGGTTATTCTGTGTAAACATTTTTCATTTTAGTGAAGATTACAAAGCTGGACTGATTCCAACCCTGTATTAATATTCTTGTGACTTAGAATATATTTACCAAGGGCTAATTTCACTATATCTTTTAAGTATAAGGATTTTTTGTAATTTATATATTAATGATGATAGCAATATTATCACCAAATAATCCTTTTAGACTTATTATTAATTGCCCAGCTGAAGGCAAACACAAAGCTCATTGAAGAGGTAAACTTACCTATTAAATATATTATTGGATCCTGGTTCCTCAAGGTGAAAAGTTTGTGTGTGTGTGTTTTATGACAAATATCTTTTATGTGTGATTTTTGGAGTTTGGCTTTTTAAAGATATGGAGAGGTGGCTTAGTGGTAAAGAATCTGCCTTTCAATACAGGAAATGTGGGTTGGATCCCTGGGTCAGGAGGATCTCTTGGAGAAGGAAATGACAATCCACTTCAGTATTCTTTTTTTTTTTTTTTTTATGTTCACTCCAGTACTCTTGCCTGGAGAATCCCATGGACAGAGGAGCCTGGTGGGCTACCATTCATGGGGTCTCAAAGAGTTGGACACGACTGAGTGACTGAGCACAGACACAGACATGTAAGTTCTAAGACACTCATTTTTTTTTCTGATCTATATACCCAATGATCAGGGCTTAACTATCCAACACTGCAGGAAGGTTTTTTTTTACAGAATTTTCCAGTTCACCCACTGGTGCAATGTTCAGAACTCATTATGCCCATCAAAATCACCTTGTTCAGGGACTGCAATGGTCCTTCCTCCTTAGGGTCCTAAAACAAATATGGAAACATCTCCCTTTCTTCTCAAGTCTATATGTGAAAAGTCAGTGTCATAAATACGACCCCATAGTTATTGTTTGAAATAAGCTGTGATAGGGAGCTTTACTGAAGCACCTATAATTTCAGTCAGAGTCACTTTCTGAACCCTGTTTCTGAGATAAGGGTTCATTTCTGCATTTGCCTTTTCTCAGATTCTAAGGCGATTGAAGGCGATGGCACCCCACTCCAGTACTCTTGCCTGGAAAATCCCATGGGCAGAGGAGCCTGGTAGGCTGCAGTCCACGTGGTCACGAAGAGTCAGTCACGACTGAGCGACTTCACTTTCACTAAGGCGATTGAAGGTATGGTGACATAACAACCTTTCCCTTTCACAACACAAGGTTGTGTGGTTAATACTCATTTTTGATGATCAAGTGGCCTCTAAATTACAAATAAACCCCACTCATTCTCTAGTCTCTGTTTTATTTTTGACTTCAGGTTCATTTAATGGGGGTAGCAGTTAGAATTTCTGATTTGGTCTGGGAATGTGATCTGTATATATGAGGCTCCCCAAAGCATCTCCCCTCATGTGAGACTTCAGCCTATCATGATTTGGAGCAGCCATCATTCCACATCCTTTTCCATGCAAGCTCTTTTGGGGATGTATTGGACACCCTCACTCTGCTCTTCAGTAAGACCAACTCTTTGGCATGTCCAGTCAAAGCTGTCTGTAAACTACAGCCCAGAATGGGCAACTCCTTTTCAGCCTTCTTGGAATTATGTGTAAAGCAGTTTCATTGCAAATGATCCTTAGTCATAACATAGATAGCTGGGGATTTAGTTTGCCCATCCTCTCTGCAGGTAGCCAATGAGTCCCTTATTTCCTGACTCTTTTAAAAAATTTATTGCAATATAGTTACAATTTTGTGTTAAAGTGTACAGCAAAGGAATTCAGTTATATACATATTTGTCTATTCTTTTTTAGATTCTTTTCCATTATGATTTTGAGGATATTGAATATAGTTCCCTGTGCTATACAGTATGTCCTTATTATTTATGTATTTGGTTTATAGTAGTATGTATATTTTAATCCCAAACTCCTAATATATACCTTCCCCACCCCTTACCCTTTGGTGACCATAAGTTTGTTTTTTGTGTTTGTGAGTCTATTTCTGCTTTGTCAATAAGTTCATTTCTATCAGTTTTTAAGATTCAATAAATACTAAGTGATATCATATGATATTTGTCTTTATCTGACTTACTTCACTTAGTATAATAAGCTCTAGGTCCAGTCACATTGCTGGCAATGACATTATTTCATTATGTTTTATGGCTGAGTAATATTCCATTTTGTGTGTGTGTGTATATATATATAATATCTTTATCAATTCATCTGTTGGTGGATACTTTGCTTTCATGTCTTGACTCTTGTAAACAGTGCTGCTATGAAAAGTGGGGTACGTATATCTTTTTGAATTATAGTTTTGTCCAGATATATGCCCAGAAGTAAGATCACTGGATCATATGATAGTTCTATTTTCAGTTTTTTATAGAAACTCTATACGTTTATCCATAGTGGCTGTTCCAATTTATAGTCCCATCAACAGTGTAGAAAGGTTCCCTTTTCTCCACGCCATCTCCAGCATTTGTTATTTGTAGACTTTTTGATGAAGGCCACTTTTATAGTTGTTAGTATGTTGACTGTTAGTCTAGATTCATTTCCAAATTTGTTCCTAAAATGTTTACTAGGCTGTAGAACTGTCTAAAATAGGTCACCATTAAAACATACACCTTGGAGAGTATCCCTTCCTATTAGACAATTCTGTTAACTACAACAGAGTTGTAGGTCACTTCAAACTTTGTAGGTTTGGCAACTCTGTGTTGTCAAAAGAGAAAAAAGTCTGGAAATCATCTTGTAAAATATGACCATATGGAAAAGAATGAATGAGTACCTCAATGTAGGTATATGTAAAAAGAAATCAAGAAAAGAATGAGAAAGTAAACCACACACTCACACAATGAACAGTGAGATTGTGACTCAAGTATTCAGCAATGAGGAATTCCAAAACTGGCATCTCAGGAAAGAGAGACTTAATTTCCCTCTGATTTAATTTCCTCTTCATTAACTATGGGTTCATTCTGGGAGAACATTATTTTAAATTCTTGCCAAGTCTTAACTTTGTACCATGTGCATGAACTGACTACTAAAAAATGAAATAAAAAACAAGTGCCATGTGATTAATACCTTATTCTTTTTAAGGAATAGAACCAGGAGAAATGAGTTATGGTTCTGTAGGGAATATGAATTTTAGCCCACAGATCCAAGTAGCAAGAACTGCATTACCTCATTTTCTTTAAATCAACTTAAATCTTTTCTGAGGGCAGTTTAATCCCAGTTGTTACTGAGATTCCCATTTCTCTGCAAAGCTATTCAAATTCTCTGGTTTCTGTGAGCTATTTAGACACGATAGAATCTCATCTTGTTGTCAGTGCCCTCCCCCGCCCCGATTACCTCTGAAATGCTGATGGTGGCACCTGCATGGCCTCTTCAGGTCCCCCAAGGTTACATCTTCTCTCCCACTCTCATAGTGGGGGAATCTTGCTATGCACATTACAAAGCTGTCACCTTCTAGAAGCTGTCACCTCCCCAATGGACTGGCACAGGCTTTCTATGGGACTGCACATTTCTTACCATTTCCTTATTTCAGGGCCATCTTTTTCTTCTCTCTTACAGTTCTCAGAAGAATCAATTTTCTCTCTCCCCTGTTAGCACACTTGGGCTAATCTCTTCAAAGAGTTTAGGTTTTTACAAAAGGCAGCAAGAAATGTTTATTCTGAGAAAAGCTTCTGCTTTCAGTCCAGCAAAAGTCCCTAAGCAAAAAAGAGCAACCTCATTGAAAAGGATGAAAAGAAATATAGAGGAATAACAAATGCTATTTCCTATTTTAATAAACCAATCTGCTATAAGTATATCTGGGATGTTTAACAATAGTCAGTGAGATTCCCTAATCAACTTGTTTGTGAAAGAGAGGCAGATATTTCTCAAAAGCGGTGATGGTTGTGATGTGTTGGTGTGAGTCTTCTTGAGAAGCGTTTATGGATTAACATCCCTAGAAGCCTATAAAACTGCAGTAATGGATTCAAGTTTCCATTTATCTTGTGTGTTAGAGTGTAAAGTCCTTGGGGGTAGGGTCGGGGAAGGGTCAATACAGCTATTTATTGCAGGCACCAGCTCAATGCCTGAGATAGAGCAGGTCTTCAATAAACCTTTGTTGAAAGAATGAATGAGTTAATGGAGCTAAAGATGGTAACCTACCGATATTAGTTTTCAGTTTACAGCAACTTATAATAATTCTCCTAAAGACTTCAAGATGATAAGCCCATGTCTGATTCATCAGTTTCAACTGTGAACAAGTTGTAAATTGTACATTCATTACATTTAATTCCTTAATTCATTTAAGTCCATTCATTTTATTTTTTTCTAATTCCTTGATATTGATCATCGATATTTGGTGGAGTTTTATGACATTTTGCAAAACACTTAGCTAATATTTCATTAACAACAGTGCTTCTAGGACCTAACTATACTCTTTTATTGGAACTTGCATCCACAAATATTTGAGATTCACTCTCAATAGGATTGAAAATACTAATATGCAATGGTGAAGGGACATTTGCACTCTCAGCAACTTTTTTGTATTTACTTTTTAAAAAAAGTCCACTTAAATCTCATGATTATCAGTGAATTAGCAACTATTTAGTCACTATGATAATTATAATATCATATCACTATAACATCATAATAATTGTTTTTCAGATATTGCAAATCTCTTGGCCATCTTCACATGAATAAAGAATTATGTTTATTAATTCTCCTGCCTCTCTTTCAGAGTTTCTTGCAGAAGTTCTAAGTCTGTTCTATTCCATTCTATATCCTTGCTCACCTCATCATGAGGCATCTTTTACTTATGAAATGATCTACTGTTCTATAACAGTAAGCAGCATGTTATATAATCACATATTTCATATATTGGGTTGGCCAAAAAGCTCATTCAGGTTTTTCATAACATCTTATGGGAAAACCCAGATGAACTTTTTGGCCAACCCAGTACTACTGATAGCATCTTTTGTGTATTGCATTTAACGTGTGCTGTGCTTAGTTGCTCAGTCATGTCTGACTCTCTGCAACTCCATGGACTGTAGCCCACCAGGCTCCTCTGTTCATGAGGATTCTTCAGGCAAGAATACTGGAGTGGGTTGCCATGCTTCCTCCAGGGGATCTTCCCAAAGCAGGGATCAAACCCAGGTTTCCCGTATTGCAGGTGGATTCTTTACCATCTGAGCCACCATGGAAGCCCTGTATTAACATACTTTTAAATAAATTTAATTCTCTGAACAGAACACTTTTTCTTTATGTAAATCATAATTATTTTTAAGTGTTTGTAGTTTACAAATGATGTAATTGGAGTCATTCAGGAGTACAAAGATGTCTTTTGATCTCTTTGAAGGTGTGGTTTATAAACCTGGGTTCTCTATTTTCATTCCTGACTTTCTTTAATTTGAATAATAATACATATCTTCCACCAAGCCTACATTTGAGGCAGTGTTTAGTAATTTAGGCATGCTTCTCTACTAGCAAATGTGAGAACATCCTAACTGAACGGTGGGGCTTCTAAATATAGTTAGGTTGTTGTGAACATTAATGTGCTCGTGTTTTCGAATCATGTTTGCATGTTTGATAAATATTTAAATTAAAAATATTTATCATACAAGTCAGAACCTGGATAGCGCCAACCTTTCAAAACTGTGATTCTCATTCCTCACTTTCCGAGTATCTGTTAATTACTCTCCATATTTTAGAGGATATTACTTTTTCTTGACAAAGAGCATTTGATGAAAACTACAGCTTTGGTGTATATATATAATTAAGAGAGGCTGAATTGCAGGGTACTTTTTGTTTTGTGCTCTGATTAACCAAATTGTAGCACTTTCCTTTTATCACCCATGTAGGACTGCAAAAGGAAGATAGTTACACACTTCAAAACAAGGATTAGGCCAGGGCCTTGATGAGTGGCATGGGTCCCACTGCTACACGTAATGTGCTGCTTCTACGTGCTAGGAGATGGAACGTAGTGCCAGTCTGTGGCATCACTCAGCAGGTGCAAATGAAGTATGAAATGAAAAATTCCAACCCACACAATGAACAGAGAAAAAAAAAACACAGCATTTTGTAGTCACTGCTGTGTCAGGCTATTTACTCTCATAGACAGCTCAGCTCCACCTAGGCAAGTGCCCCAAATCTCTCTGACTCTGACACCTGCTACAGAAACTGGGTTTTGCTTTGTGCTACTTTGGTTATGTTAATTCCCCTTCAAGAATCCCCATCCTTCCAGAAGAAGACCAGTTGAAGTCTTTAGAAGCTGGTTACTTTCTTAACAGGGAAGAATGATGTGAGGGTAAGGGTAAGTGCTATTGAGAAATGTGAATGATGCTCAAAATGGATAATAAGGTGATCCTGAAATTAAGTTCCACATGGAATTTTTATTCTTTTAACTTATGAGAAAATATTGTACCTAATATATTTGCTCGTTCCATTTTTTAAAGATCTGAAGGGAAACTGCCATCCATCACTGTTGATACCTGATGTAAGGATGAGACAAACATTTGGATAATAAAATTGTCTTAATTAATTCAGATAAATTAGTATCACCATGCTTTTAAAATATTTTTGCATATCTATGTATCTATCTACCTACCTACCTATCTACCTAACTGATCTCAGTCTACTTATTTGATATTATCAGTCAGAGCTAAAACTTAACTGATAACTTTAAAGACTATAAATGTTAGTGCCTTCTGGGGACAAGGCTTGATTTTCATTAGAGTATATTGAAAATGACAATGTCCTACTTATTTTTGCCTTCCAGTTTTATTGAGATATAATTAACATACAGCACCATGAAACTTTAGGGTATACAGCATGATGATTTGATTTGCATACATCAAAATGATCAGCACAGTAAATTTAGTGAACATCCATCATCTCATATGTGTACAGAATTAAAATAGAAAAAAATATTTTCTTGTCATGCGATCTCTTAGGATTTATTCTATAATCATTTACAGACATAACACCCAGCAGTACTAATTATATTTATCATATTGTACATTACGTCCTTAGAACTTATCTTATAGGTAGAAATTTGTACATTTTGACTAACTTTCATCCAGTTGCCTCTGCCCCACCTCTGATAACCACCTCTGATCTCTTTTTCTATGAGTTTGTTTCTAAAATATATTTGACCTACAACACTATGTTAGTTCCTGTTACATAATATAAGAAAATCACTATTTCTGTACATTTCAAGCTGATCAAGGTAAGTCTAGTTACAATGTGTCAACATATAAAGATATTACATAGTTATTGACTGTATTTCCCACACTATTCTTTTCATACTCTGACTCATTTATTTTGCAATGGGATTTGTACCTCTTAATCTCTCTCACCTATTTTTTTTGCCTGCTTTGAGTTCTCTGCCCTTTGGCAAATACCTGTTTGTTCTCTGTATCGGTAACTCTGTTTCTGTTTTGTTACAGTTGTTCATTTTTTAAAAAATATTCTCTATATAAGTGGATGTGAGAGTTGGACTGTGAAGAAGGCTGAGCGCCGAAGAATTGATGCTTTTGAACTGTGGTGTTGGAGAAGACTCTTGAGAGTCCCTTGGACTGCAAGGAGATCCAACCAGTCCATTCTGAAGGAGATCAGCCCTGGGATTTCTTTGGAAAGAATGATGCTAAAGCTGAAACTCCAGTACTTTGGCCACCTCATGCGAAGAGTTGACTCATTAGAAAAGACTCTGATGCTGGGAGGGATTGGGGGCAGGAGGAGAAGGGGACCACAGAGGATGAGATGGCTGGATGGCATCACTGACTCGATGGACATGAGTCTCAGTGAACTCCGGGAGTTGGTGATGGACAGGGAGGCCTGGCGTGCTGCCATTCATGGGGTTGCAAAGAGTTGGACACGACTGAGTGACTGATCTGATCTGATCTGATATATAAGTGAAATCGTACAATATTTATTTTTCCTTGTCTCTTTCTCTAACATTTTTCACTCAGCATAATACCCTCTAGGTCCATCAATGTTGTCTCAAACGGCAAGATTCCATTGTGTATGACTGAGTAGTATTCCAGTGTATGTATGTGTATATATATACTACATCATCTTTATCTATTCATCTATTGAGGAACACTTAGTTTGCTCCCGTATCTTGACTTATTATTTACTATTGTAAATAATGTTGCAGTGAGCAGAGGGTTGCATATAACTTTTCTAATTAGTGTTTTTGTTTTCTTTGGATAAATACCCAGGCATGGTATTGCTGGATAATATGTTAGGTCTATTTTTAATTATTTGTGGAAGCTCTGTACTATTTCCCATAGTGGCTGTGCCAATTTACATATGCACCAAAGGTGCACAGGGTTTCCTTTTCTCCACATCCTTGCCAACCCTTGTTATTTTTTGTCTTTCTGATAATGGCCATTCTGACAGGTATAAGGTGATGCCTCATTGTGGTTTGGATTTGAATTTCCCTGATGATTGTTGATGTTTAGACTCTTTTCATGTACCGGTTGGCCATCTGTGTATCTTCTGTGGAGAAAGGTCTATTTAAATCTTCTGCCCATTTTTCGATTGGGTTGTTTGTTTTTTTGATGTATGAGTTCTTTTTATATTTTGAATATTAACTCCTTATCAGACATATCATTTGCAAATATTTTCTCTGAACCGGTAGGTTATCTTTCACTGTTGATTGTTTCCTTTGCTGTGAAAAAGCCCTTTAGGTTTATGTGGTCCATAATGTCTCTGCTTATTTGGAGTCTACATTTTATTAAACTTGAATAGTTGATACCCCAAAAATGAGTAGCATAGTAATACACTTAGCAAAATTTAACTAATTTTAACAATGAGGAGGCAATAAAGGAGACAATTAAAAGATAAAAGCTAGCATGTTTTAATCAAAATAAGAACTATAAATAGTTTAAAAATCAACACTGTTTAATTATGCTAAGATGGTAAAGCCAATATAAAGTGAGTTAGGTAAATGAATATCAAAATATATGTGAGCAATATTGTATTGATAGATGCAGAATTGTTAGAACTTTACATCGAATATATATTGAGGAAATCTCTGGCTTCCTCTCTGAGCCTAAATTTCCTCATCTTTATAAGGTAATAGTAATAAAATAAGAGCCATTAGGCAAGATTTTGTAGGGATTAAGGAAAATAACCCATGTATAGCAAAGTTCCTGGCCCATAAAAAGTACTGGAACAATAATAGCAGCAACTGGATTCGCTTATTAGTAGCTCTAAAGAAGTCTTAGAATACATAAGCTTAAATTTTACAGTTTATATTTGGCCTTAGTTATCATGTGTTATAAATCTGAATAAATTAGCATTTATAGATGTTATGCATACACAAGTCTAATTGGAAAAATTTATCTGGAATAGGGTCTTTAAAAGTCTAAAACTGAGATTATACATTATTATTGTTTAGTTCTTATATACAAAGTGAAAAACATAATCATTTTAAATAGTTTTGGGCTACCATATTTCTTTGTCTACAGAGATACACAATGCCCTTGAAGAATGATTTATGCCCATGGTATTTACTAAAATCTGGAATGTAATTCCAACAATTAATTGAAGATTTTCTTTTGGTGACCCTTTTTATGCCAAATCCAATGGCTTCTTGTTACACAATGTTAAATACTTTTAACCTATGGCTTTGTAGGTGATGGTTCTTAAATTTTGGGTGGGCCGGCAAAAATAGCCTATGTCTAGCATAGTCAAACATTTTCCTGGTGGCCCAGTGATAAACAATCTGTCTGCAATGCAGGAGACCTGGCTTCAATCTCTCGGTCAGGAAGATCCCCTAGAGAATGGAATAGCCACTCACTCCAGTATTTTTGCCTGGAGAATTACATGGACATTGGAGCCTGGCAGGCTACAGCCCATAAGGTTGCATGGAGTCGGACATGACTGAGTGACTAATGTACGCACACATGCAAAAGCATAGTCAAGCATAAGAGATACCAGTGAAGTCAAACAAACTTGGCTTGTGATTGGTTAGAAGTATAAAGGGAGTGGGAAATAGAAGTCTAGATTGACTCTCAACTTTTTAATTTTACTTCCTAGAGAAGTGGTGGCCCATTTATTAAGATAGAGTATATGGGAGATAGAATAAATTTTGTAGAAAATTGGTTGAGTTCATTTTGGATATATTGTTTTTGAGTCAACTACGTACATGTATCTATTAGACACTGGGTCTAGGTATTAGATCCATGTTGTAGTAACGTTTATAATTATGAATGTGGGGTATTGTTTTTTGCATGAAGATTGTAAACCATATCCTTGGTAAGTATTAAGAACAGAGAAAGGACAGGCTGTAGATTTATGTACAATTTCTGGACAGCAGTTCTAACTTCATTCCTTCCTTGGGAACTCTTCCATGACTTATCTTGTGTCTTGGATACCACAGTGTCATTCAGAGAGAATCTTTAAAAATAAGATTACCTTAAGATTCTTAAGGTAAGAAGCAGCAGAACTCTGGTCATTATCAATACTAAAGAAAAGTGGATGCGTGCTAAGTCACTTTAGTTGTATCCAACTCTTTGTGACAGTATGAACTGTAGCCTGCCAGGCTCCCTCTGTTCGTGGGTTTCTTGGACAGGATTACTGGAGTGGGTTGCTATTTCCTACTCCATGGGATCTTTCCTACCCAGGGCCTGAACCCTGTATTGGCAGGCAGGTTCCTTACCACTAGTGCCACATGGGAAGCCCCAAAGAAAAACTAGAAAAAGATAAATTAGCAAAGGGAACTGTCAGAGATGGAGGAAAATGGGAGAGAGAAGCCAAGTGAAACAGAGTTTCAAAAATAGGGTGCTTAACTATCAAATATTCCTATATGGTTAAAAAAGCTAAATGAGAGATTTGTATTTTTCTTTTAACCAAGAAATTATTGGTGATTTTTTCCAGAGCAGTTTCATTATGCTGTTTTGGATAGAACCTCACTGTTGAAAAGTAGGTACAGTAATTCTTGATTATTCTAAAGAGGAGTGGAGTTATGCAAATGAAAAAAAGGGGTACACATACAGCTGGATGAAAGGAAACTGGAAGGAGAAATTCTATGAAGATGAAAAAGACTTGGCATATTTTTACTCTTTGTAGAAGTACCCAGAAGAGAATAAGAGAAGCTGAAAATGAGATAGAGAGGGCAGAGTGTGGGGGTGGGAGGCTGTGATTCAGGCAATATAAAGAGCAAGTGTGAAGAATGGGAGACATTAATCTGGATTGAAAGAAACTTTCTTTAGGAGGGAAGGAGGTGAAAATTTCTTTCTTTAGGAGGGAAGAAGGTGAGAGGATTTGTATCTGATCACACTGATTTCTAGAGTAATAAATGGGGTCATATCTTGAGAAGGCGGTGGTATCAGAAAACGGTACAAATTTCACTCTTGACTGGCTAAGAGGGAAGACAGACATGACACATAAATGTAGATAAATAAATGAAGATAGGTGCCTCATGGAGTACTCTGAAAGAGAATAACATCACAAAATTCAGATTGAGATTTAGGGGAGGCTTTCAATTTAATGGATACCTGAGTACGTCAAGGCTGTATTTTGTCACCCTGCTTATTTAACTTATATGTAGAGTATATAATGAGAAACGCTGGGCTGGAAGAAGCACAAGTTGGAATCAAGATTTTGGGAGAAATATCAATAACCTCAGATATGCAGATGACACCACCCTTATGGCAGAAGGTGAAGAGGAACTAAAAAGCCTCTTGATGAAAGTGAAAGAGGAGAGTGAAAAAGTTGGCTTAAAGCTTAACATTCAGAAAATGAAGATCATGGCATCTGGTGCCATCACTTCATGGGAAATAGATGGGGAAACAGTGGAAACAGTGTGAGACTTTATTTTTTGGGCTCCAAAATCACTGCAGATGTTAATTGCAGCCATGAAATTAAAAGACGCTTACTCCTTGGAAGGAAAGTTATGACCAACCTAGATAGCATATTGAAAAGCAGAGACATTACTTTGCCAGCAAAGGTCCGTCTAGTCAAGGCTATGGTGTTTTCCAGTGGTCATGTATGGATGTGAGAGTTGGACTGTGAAGAAAGCTGAGCACCGAAGAATTGATACTTTTGAACTGTGGTGCTGGAGAAGACTCTTGAGAGTCCCTTGGACTGCAAGGAGATCCAACCAGTCCATCCTAAAGGAGACCAGTCCTGGGTGTTCATTGGAAGGACTGATGCTGAGGCTGAAACGCCAATATTTTGGCCACCTCATGCGAAGAGTTGACTCATTGGAAAAGACTCTGATGCTGGGAGGGATTGGGGGCAGGAGGAGAAGGGGACGACAGAGGATGAGATGATTGGATGGCATCACCGACACGATACACATGAGTTTGGGTGGGCCCACAGAGTGGGCTCCCTGTGATGGACAGGGAGGCCTGGCGTGCTGTGATTCATGGGGTCGCAAACAGTTGGACTCGACTGAGTGACTGAACTGAAGTGAAAGAATAACAGGAGTTGGAAGGAAAATGAGAAGGGAGAAATGTTGGAAGACAAGGAAATATATGTGTAAATTTCACTGTTAAGTAGATATTGTTAGGTCCATGTTATTTGTGTAGAGAGAGAAGCTCAGAGAGGTCCCTTCTCTGGTGTCTCAGGATTAGATCGTGTTAGATTTTAGGACCCAGGTCTATCTGATGCTACAGCCTGTACTTGATCCTATTTCCTAGGCTGCCTCACAAGTACCTTCTTTTAGGACACACTTGATTGAATGATGTCTTAGTTGCAGCTGTTATAACAGTGTATCATTGTGGCTGGATGGCTTATAAACAACATAAATTTATTCCTCACTGTTATGGAAGCTTGACATTCAAGATCAGGATGGCAGCATGGTCAAATTCCGATGAGGGATCTCCTTCGGGTTGCAGATTTTCAGCTTCTTGTTGGGTCTTCACATGGTGAGTATGGGGAGGGGAAGCCCTCTTGCAACTCCTATGTGTGTGTGCTAAGTCACTTCAGTCATTTCTGACTCTTTGCCACCCCATGGACTGTAGTCCATCAGGCTCCTCAGTCCTTGGAATTTTCTAGGCAAGAATACTGGAGTGGGTTGCCATTTTCTCCTCCATGGGATCTTCCAGACCTAGGGATTGGACCCACATCTCTTACATCTTCCACTTTGGCAGGTGGGTTCTTTACCACTAGTGCCACCTTGTAACTCCTAAAGTGAAAGTGAAAGTCACTCAGTTGTGTCCGACTGTTTGCGGCCCAATGGACTGTACAGTCCTTGGAATTCTCCAGGCTATAATACTGGAGTGGGTAGCCATTGCCTTCTCCAGGGGATCTTCCCAACCCAGGGATTGAACCAGGCTCTCCTGTATTGCAGGCAGATTCTTTACCAGCTGAGGTACTAGGGAAGCCCTAAGAGGGCATTAAACCCATTGAGGGCTCCACCTTCGTGACCTCATCTCATCCCAATTATACCCCAAAGGTCCCGCCTCCTAATGCCATCACATTGACCCAAAGCGTCTGAACATATGAATTTTGGGGGGATACAAACATTTGGTCCATAACAGATAATTTCTTCCCTTCCTCATTTTTGTCAGCTTTCTTTGTTTCTACTTTTAAGAGTGGATGTCACCAAGATCCCTGTCTATGGATTTATTATCATCTTCCCATATTTTACTTTGATGACATCATCTATGTTCACAGCTTTAACTATGGCACTCAGACTCCTCATTCCTACCGTTACATATTCAGCCCTCAGCCATGCTTTAAATGAGCCATGCTCATTTTTCAAAATATTTTCAGAAAAATCCAAGTGAATGATCTAGAATCACCTCAAATTTCGTGTGTTCTGAATTGAGCTTGACATGTCTTTGTATGCCCAAACGGCTCTCTTAATTTGTCATCAGTTTAAATGTCTTCAAACCATTTTTGTTTCTTTCTTCTCTCTTAAAAAACAAGTGAAAAAAACGTATCTGTCATAAAGTTTGCTAGTGAAATGGAAATTACATTTCTTCTCCTCTCTCTGTACACAAGTTGAGGCTGAAGGAATTACATGCTGCAACAGCTCTCTGCTTGCTGTGCTCCTTGGAGTTGTCATTATCAAATACAGAATTCTTAGGCTTTCATGGCAATTTGTCTTGTTGATGCCTTCCTCGCGCTGGTTTTTATATTTGCTTGCCACAAAAGTCTTTCATAAAAATTCTATATTCACATCGAGTGCTCATAGAAAATCTGTCTTCATAGATTTTCTATACAGTCTCGGGAAGATGGTATTCTTTGTCTATAATTATTTCATGCTCTTGCCGAGGTTTCTCTCTGGGTGGAGCATATGGCCTCACTCCACTGACTTTAAAGCTTATTGTGGCCACGTGACTTACTTTTTTCCAATGAAATATGGAGAAACGTTCAGTGTGCTGGTGCTGAAGAAACATTACATGTTTCTGCTCATTATCCTGTGCTCCCATCTTGCATTGTGAGAAGACCAGTATCCTAGGTAGGTGTATTTCTTTGGCCGGGCTCCTGGAGTGAGAGACACTTGGACACAGATGTGAATTGAAACTTTAGAAGCAGAGGAAATCTGGGACATATTAGCAAGATGTGTATGTTTGCTATTTACACTCTACTGAGATATTATGGTTGTTATACATTGTCATCCTAGAAATAGCTGACAAATAATCATTCTGGAAACCAAATCTGTAATAATAAACCCAGTCATAACTCTGAGGTTTGCTTTCCTCCTAGCTGTTGAGCTTGGGGTTAAAAGTTTTGAAGAATTGTTGGTTCATAGTTATACTGTTTTTGTATGATGTGTTGGAAATGATGGGAATGTTTAGTTAAGTATCAGAATAATTTCAGGTTTGTTTTTGGTGGCATATATTACAGTTCTGAGTAAAACTGAAGTTAACAGAAGTAAACTATTAGAAATTAAATCTTTTAGTATTAGAAATTAAGTAGAAGTTGATTTGATAGAAATTAAGGTTTTTTTCTGAAAAGACTTTCTTATCAAGTCTTTTCTGCAGACATTTGGGGGATGTATTTTGCAATATATAGAAATTTCCTTACTCTTAACATGGGTTCTTTTGAGTTGACATTTTAAATATGAGGAATAGATCACAATGTTCTTAATAGCCCTTAATCAGCTTTCCTGAGTCTATTAAAGCCATATTTATGTTTGCAAAGACCCTCTGTTCTTTGTGACAGTGAAAACATTAGTCGCTCAGTTGTGTCCAAGTCTTTGCGACTCCATGGAGTGTAGCCCGCTAGGCTCCTCTGTCCATGGATTTCCAGGCAAGAATATGGAGTGGGTCGCCATTTCCTTCTCCAGGGGATCTTCCTGACCCAGGGATTGAACCCGGGTCCCCTGCATTTCAGACAGATTCTTTACCAGCTGAGCCACCAGGGAAGCTGTCTATTCCTTTATGAGATAAACAATTCATTCATTGAACACTTTTCAAAACATCTATTTTATAAAGACCAGTCCAGGTTCAATGCAGGATACAGGAAGCTTGGGGCTCGTGCACTGGGATGACCCAGAAGGATGGTATGGGGAGGGAGGTGGGAGGGGGGTTTAGGATGGGAAACACGTGTACACCTGTGGTGGATGCATGTTGATGTATGGCAAAACCAATACAATATTGTAAAGTAAAAAAATAAATAAAAAAAAAAAAAAAAGAAAAAGAAACTGTTTCTTATCTCTCCTCTAGTCTTTCTAGGATCCTTTCTAAGGCCTGATTACCAGTACTTCAGAACATTGGTTCATTTTCATGTGCCCCTTCAAAGATCCATGGCATGGTGTCATTATCTTTGATGTGTGACTATACCTTTCTAGAAAACCTTGCCAGGTTGTTGGCCTTATAAATAATTCTCTTGAACCAGTTGAGTTTCTCAAGTCTCCACTGGGAAATGGGCACAGAAAAGTCAAGGTTGCATGTCTGTGGATTTATTTTAGTATTATTTATTTTCATGGTATGTTGAGAAGCTCCCAAGTCATACACCAGACACCAAGTCTGATAAATTTAAAGTTGGAAAGTACTGATGGCCCAGTTGAGGTAATATAATTAGTTGCAAAATGTTAATGAGGATCAGATGAAAAACAAAACAAACAAAATCCAGGCATATTAGGCTTCCAAAAAGGCATATGAAGTAGATTTAGGAAATGAATTGGAAATCAGTAACCCAAAGGACTTTAAGTAGGGAAAAATATAAATTATTTCAGGCATTCCTTGGAGGTTGGTGTGAAACATTCTGCCAAAGAAGGGTAAAATGGAAGATGAGAGGTAGAAAGCATATTAAGGCACTTAGAAATGTCACACTGCATCCCCATTTGTTAAATGTGAATCCTTTTGATCAGATTTTGGTGTCAAGTTAATATCTACTTTTTTTCTCATTTGTAGAGACTCTAAGTGGAAAGAGCCTCATTTCTTTTGATATTCTAGCCTCTGGGCCAAATCCACTGGTTGCCTGTTACTGTAAAAATTGTTTTATTGGCACACAGCTACACCTGTTTGTTTGTGTATTGTCTATGGCTGTTTTCACACTAGAAAAGCAGAGTTGAGTTGTTGCAATAGAGATATTACGGCCGACAAAGGTAACATTTTTACTATCTGGATTTTTATAGAAAAAGTTTGCTGACCCTTGCTTAAGCCCCATGACTTTTATACTTTTTCGGATTGTGCCCTAAGGGAATAACTATATCTTCCATCCCTACCAATGTCTATGAGCACACACAGATGAGAGTATATCTTGGAAAATATTTCATGTAATAATTTTTAGTTGCTGTACTTCCCTCCCCCTCATTTAATCCTATTCTTTCAGCTTTTGAAAAATGATGCTTCAGTTTTTACTGTTCGACACTATCCTACCCATGCTTACGACTGTGAAATAATATTTTCTGTAAATACCAGGGTCACTCATCTGTTTAAGAGTTTTGAGTTCAGTTTAGCAATACATTTAACATAAAACAGAAATTGTATTATCCTGACTAATATCAGCAGGAAAAAGAAAAAAAATTAAGCCAGCCATCTGACATACTATTGTAGGGGAAAAGATTGTAAAGAACAATATACAACCCATGGGAATATTGGGATACTACCAACTTGACCTAAGTTTGTTTAATAGGCTGCCTCAAGAACTTAATTAATTTCAGATAGGTGTTTTACATTTCTGAGAATTCGGCTCAAGTCCATTTGTCATTCATATGTTCAATTTCTCACTTGTAGATTGGGAGCGAGAACTTATAATACATAACAACTTATAATACATAACAACACGAAGCCAAATAAGATGTACACTTGGATCACTGTCAAATTCTTTTCATTTCTTCTTTAATTCACTCACCTATGGAACATCCATCCATTGAGACCATTTTTTAAAAAATTCTGGACACGATGTTGCCATTCAAGCAGGAATGGTATCTTTATAAGGCCTACCATTTGATACGAGATAAAAATTAATCAAATAACCACATAAAATGGCATTTGTGATAGAAGCTATGAAGTCGAGATGCAGGTGCCACGAAGCATATAATAGGGCAATTTGACCTAGTAGGGGAGGTCAGTTGAGACTTCCAGGAGGAAGTAATGATTGAGCTATATGAGAAGGAATTCATGAGCTGAAAAGGACAGGGATGAGCGGACCCTCAGAGTACAGAACGTCTTTGTAGAAATTTACTCTCACTCTCTCCTTGAACAGTGCTATTGTCCCATTTCTTTCATCTTTACTTCTGGTGGCATTTTAAATTACTTGCTTATCTTTCTCTCCACTGCCTTTTGTCTGTAGATGGAGAGGACATAGCTTAAAAACTCCATTATGTATCTGTTTATTCAAATAGTTCCATGTAAGATGCATTCACATTTGTGGAAATTGTTCTTCTTCATAGGGATAAGGTCCTAGACAGTTTTCTTAAATAGCTCTATAAATCGTCATGAAGACCTGACCTTGGTTTTCAATCAGCCTTTATTTATGGTTTGGAAATGCTTCCTTGTGAAGCTGATAGGTTCAGAGTCACTGGCCATGGATTTATGGTTGCATTTATTATGACATGTTTGGACTCTAGAATGATAGCAAGGCAAGCCACTGCAATGATGGATTTTCTTGTTGAGATCTAAAACTTTTTATGTTTTTTCCCTCCTATTTAGAAATTTCTTTGGAAATGCTACTGAAAGACAAATAATATTTTATTTTTAACACATTTACAAGTTACTTATCTGCTTAGTTCCTGTTCCTTAATATAATTGACATATCTAGGATTTTTTTTTTGCTAACTTAGGAATAAGGAAATACCTAAATTTCAGTTTACACAGTCTATTTTTAAAAAACCATGCTTCTACATGATGGATGTGGAATAAGCGAAGCTATTGTTATAGTTGTTTTGCTTGAGGTGAAGAACAGACTTTTACTGTACAAAAAATATTGAAAATGAAAATTCAGTGCACAAAATTACAGCAGGACTCTCAGTGCAAAATCTACTATATAGGTAAAAGGATAAAATACCAAAATTAGAAAAGTGAAGTAATAGTACCAGTGAGACAGCATTCTGAATATTTGTTGTTTCTGTATGAAGTGGTGACATTCTAATGTTTTGTTTACTTATACAGTTAAAGAGATTTAAGAATGTGTGCAGAATGGGCTCCTAAGGTGAGAGTTATTAGGTATCCACTTACATGGGGAGGAGGTTCCGGAAATGTGTTTTTCCTTCACACTGTACCCTGGAGAAGGAAATGGCAACCCACTCCTGTATTCTTGCCTGGAGAATTCCACGGACAGAGGAGCCTGGCGGGCTACAGTCCATGGGGTCGAACAGAGTCAGACACGACTGAGCGGCTAACAGTACACTATGTACCCGGACTGCCTACTCCTCAAAGGAAATTCAGAGAATGCAACTTCCAAATAGCTGAACTGCAGTAGAACAGATTCAGTGATCTAGAAATGTGCTGTGTCCTGGGATTATTGCACTTAGTGTTTTATTTCTCCAGATATGAAGTTAATGTTCAGAAAGTTTCGCTTAAGTCAAGACTGGTTTTCGCTCCTGAAAAGAACAATGCAAAAAATCACAGCCGTTTAATTCTTTTCTGAATTACAAGATGCTAGGATGTCATGGAGGCATGAGACCAGCAGATGGCGCTCGGCTTCTGTCTCAAAAAATCCAAGAGTGGCTTGTTCTTCAGCCTCTACTTAATACCATTCATTTTAAGGGATGAAAATCTGTGTGCAGAGAAAAATCTTTGTTAGCACAAAGCCTCTGGTATTTGTGAGAGACAAAAGTACATTTCGAGTTCATTCAAAGACTAGTTGGTAATCTCTGAATTTTGCAAGTTAACTCATGAGAACGTAAACAAACAAACAAACCAAAAACCCCACAAAATCCACAACCCAAACCTTCTATTAACTGGTTAACTAGATGCACTCATTTGCTTCCTATCAGCCCACTGATGTTTTATATGGGAGCATGGAAAAGGCAGCTGAGATTTTCATGCATTTTGAAGGAAGAATAAAAATGGCTGGTTCTCTTTGCCTCGCTTGTTCACAGATTTTGTAAGCCGAGGAAATAGATACTACAGTTGTTTGTAAAACTGAATCCAAACAAAGGAAAGAGAGCCAGGATGCTCTCCTATAACACTGACATGTGTACCACACTCTGGAAAAAAGATGAGGCTGCAAAAGAAGGTTTTAGCTTAGCATTTCAATTCTGAAATGAATGGTCCTATTTAATTTTCCACATACAATATCTTTCCTCACCAAAGAATAGATTAATATTACTAATCTCACTTATGTAGCAGCTTTAAAAGGCCGCAGCAACAAGGATATTTCAGAAGCAGATTGTAGTCATTTCTGCAGGTATAGAAAATTCCCTACCCACACGGAAAGCGATTGTGTTGGTAATCTCCTGCTATTGCTTAGGTGGGAGTCTGTGTCATTCTTCGCTCCACGTGAGCTATATAGACAGGCATAATGGATAGAGTGATGAGAGAGGGCAATGATGAATTAGTGTCCCAGAGGTCCTGAAACTAATAACAAGGAAGAGTTTTGTGTGTCTGCGTGGCCACTGGGTTCCTGGAGTTGTGTTATAAAATGTGATTCTGGGGTTGTCTGCTTCCTGGTCACCCTACAGAAGGTTAGAAGGAAGAGTTCCCTCAACTTCAGGATTAAAAGAGCAAGAAAAAGCAAGATATGCATTTACTTGTACTATAATGAAATGAAGTCATGACCAAATATACAGTAGATTTCTGCATGGATAAACGTGAGGTTTTTTTCCTCTAGCATTGCATATATGAAATATCTACACTGGTTGCAGCTTTAGGGTTTGCATTTGGTTTGTGTTTTTTCTTTAAAGAAAGAGTATACATTGTCATGGTATATTAAGCTGCTTCTTCCCACATGTGTGGATTAAGCATCAGAGATGGCCCAAAAGAGTACTCTTCTAGTCCTCGCAATCCTTGGAAGTGTTATTGAGGAAAATAGATCCAAAGTGGACATGATGAGCAAATGTAAATTGTGCTTATACTTCATTCTACTTGCTTTTTTATTCATTTTCAAACTCCCACTGAGTGCCACCTTACAGGGCCCTGAGGATAACAACAGGGGATAAAAGCGATTCCTTCTCACAAAGAAGCAGACATGAATAGTGCTAGTAATGGTGCAATATGGTATGTACCGTCAAACAAGCAGAACCATGGTCCTTGGCTGAATTATAGTTATTAGCCCAGAGGATTTGAACTAAAGATAAACCTACTGCCAAACACATGTAAATGTCACTTCCCTTACAGGGATGACGTAGCCAGGAAAAATGCAGGCTTAGAAAGAAAGAGGAGTTTTCTTTCTTTTGTCCACGAGATGATTCCTCATCTAACCATCACAGAAATGAGAAAGGAAGGGCAACAAGCCCGTGAACAAAAGCTGACCGGTGAGCTGCTGCCCTCACATCCTCCCTTTACACTGCCATTTAAACATTCTGTTTGGCTGATTATGTCTCTCCAGAATGCAAATATTTTCAGCTCCAAACACCAAAGTTTTTAAAGGTTTCAAGGGAAATAGCAATACTTAAAACATTGTCAGTTTAGACATAATCCCTGCATCTTCTTTTTTCCATTTAGTATGTCGCAGCTGATTTCACTACCCATATACTGAAGCAGAATCGTACATGTTTTAATGAAATATTATTAACATGAGACAATTGAGTAATGTATTGATATACATTTATGGTCTTTATAATGGAGAAGTAACCATATGTTGTGATTTTATGCTGTGGTGTTGGAGAAAACTCTTGAGAATCCCTTGGACTGCAAGGAGATCAAACCAGTCAATCCTAAAGGAAATCAGTCCTGCAATTCATTGGAAGGACTGAGGCTGAAACTGAAGCCTCAATACTTTGGCCACCTGATGCAAAGAAGTAACTCCTTGGAAAAGACCCTGATTCTGGGAAAGATTGAAGGCGGGAGAAGAAGGGGATGACAGAGGATGAGATGGTTGGATGGCATCACCAACTCGACAGACATGAGTCTGAGCAACCTCCAGGAGTTGGTGATGGACAGGGAAGCCTGGCATGCTGCAGTCCATGGGGTTGCAAAGAGTTGGATTTGATTGAGCAACTGAACCAAACCATATGCTGTGATTTTATGACAGTTATAAATAGACCCTAATTTTTTTTAAATGAGGAAGTAGCCATTGTAATGTGAACATTCAGCTAAATATATAGAACTAAATTTAAAAATAAATGTATAGAGGGAGACAGAGAGAGACAGACAGACACAGAGGGAGGTAGATAGAGTTTAATTCATGAGTTGGTTTGGAATTTACTCCATGACTTTGATAAGTCACTTGTATGTATTTGCTCTTGTGTGAAATACTTTCAGTAACCCTTATTAGTAAAGCACTTGGAGATCATTGGTTGAAAAGCACAACTGACTTTGAGTACAGGATTTAGAGCCTTACAGTTGAGAGTCATCATAAATTTTATCTTTGCTGGCATAAGAGCAGAGATTATTTTTGTACAAACCAGTGGCTTTTTTATTTTGTAAATACTTTACAATAGGAGTTTTGGTCATGAATTAAGATTGTTTTCTACCTAGATCAGTAGATATATTGGTGACAACAATAACATATATGTGTTTATACCAATGTTCTTGTAGCTTTCCCTTCTTGCCCTGAAATACGAAAACACTAAATTTTGAAACAATTCTTTATGTGTCTTCTATATTTATGGAAGACTATAGGAGATAAAAGAATCATACAGGTTTATTTTGGAGAAAGGCATGACACATTTGAGAAGTCTTCCCTGATAACACAGATTTCTACCAACTTTTTAAAGTTAAGTAGGTATTCTAGTATGATTGTGAATTTATCAATCACAGGAAGAGGAGATTTACTGTTGTGGGGAATATAGTTTTATCACCTATTAGCCAGAAAGAAAAGGACTCTTAAAGGATAAAAGTAGAAGTGAATTAAACTTTTCTCAGTATCAACTTAACTTTTCTGATCAGCTAAAGTTTTCTGAGCAGGCGGAGAAAAGACACTGAGGGAATTGGAAATGGAAGAAAGAGCACTGATGAAAAACACATCACAAATGACTAACAAATTGTAAATGAAAATCGGGTGCCTTTCAGGTGGGAACTGCTAACAGGCTCTGAGGCAGCTTTTGGCCTCCTTTAATGGAAATTTTAAGAGAGGACTGGAGGTGATGAAGGTCATTCACCTGATGTCAGTGGCTCCTGAGTGGTATTCCAGGTGGACCCCTAGAATTGTGTTGAAGCATGGTGGGAAAGGTGCATTAATTCAAAGGGCAGAAGCTTCCTAGCCAACCTTTCCCTGCAGCAGATCAGAAGTAGAGGAAATCAGATCATTTATTTAATTTGTGTTTTTTATTAAGATATACTATCAAGATCTTCCATTTCTTTAGTGCATTATTGTAAAGCTCATTTCCCACATTAATCCATTAAGAATATTGAAGTAAAATATAGTTTCATCTTAAAATATATTTCTACGCTTGATGTGATAAAAAATTCACTTACAAGTCACCTGGGATCAGAGCAATAATAGAAACCAATCTTTTGCAAATATAGTTTGCTCTTATGGATAGGAAAAGTTGGAGGGAATAAAAACCATTAAGGCTGTGTATGAAAAATATATTAGAGTTGCATTTATATCATTGATTATACTCTTTCTCAATTATACAGTTTGGAAAAAAACATAAGCAATTAATCATGGTAGATTACACTCATTTTGTATTTGGCCAGCAGTAGCAAGTAGTTATTAAGAAGTCTGAGTTCCAATTGTCTCTCCAAATAATACTTTGTAATATCTTTTGCTTATGTGATTTCTGTAATATCCTTGGTAAATGTGATTATTTATACCTAGAAAAGATTTTAAAATAGCTCTCATTCCCTTTTTGCAATTATACTTTTAAATAGATTTTTAAAATATATTTACATTCTTAAATATGATGCCGTTACCAGCCCTGCCATTTGTCTTATTTAATCTGGATATGCCTAATTATAAACCACACCAATTGCAACCACTGAACATGCATTATCAACTGCATAGACATTTAGTAGTAAAAATAGGATTAAAATATTCAGATAAAATAAGTAGACTCCTAGTTTATATAAAATGATAATTATACATTGAAAATTATTTATTTTATAGGAAAGAATTGTTTATATATGTTATACAATTCAGTATTGATAAAGAGGAAATCTTCTATCAGTAACTTAATTTCTTAGTTGTCATTTTCTTAAACAATGGGAAATACTAAGAATAATCTTTTTGAGATACTGACAGGACATTTAACATTTATGCCACTTACTTGCAATGACTCACTCATAGCCAAAGAAGATGTCGCTGTTTATTTTTTTTATAAGAATTTAGTATGCTAATACCTTATTATTCTCTATTTGAATTCAATATAAAATAATTAACAAGCCTAGAAATTATTATTTTTTATTTTTTAATAAATTTATTTATTTTAATTGGAGGTTAATTATTTTACAGTATTGTATTGGTTTTGCCATACATCAACGTGAATCCGCCATGGGTGTACACGTGTTCCCCATCCCGAACCCCCCACCCTCCTCCCTCCCCGTACCATCCCTCTGTGTCGTCCCAGTGCACCAGCCCCAAGCAACCAGTATCCTGCATTGAACTTGGACTGGCGATTCGTTTCATATATGATATTATGCATGTTTCAATGCCATTCTCCCAAATCATCCCACCCTCTCCCTCTCCCACAGAGTCCAAAAGACTGTTCTATACATCTGTGTCTTTTTGATTAAAGCAATATGAAACAAATGTTTTTGTCTTAGAGGAGCTATAAACTATTGACGTATGGTTTGAAATGACGGTATTCATGATAAAATGTTTCCCTTCATGTCCATGACATTTAGAAAGCAAAATTTAGCCATACATTTTTGCACTGACTATGAACTTCATCAAATTGTATTCCTCCAGATGGTATCCTGATATGTCTGTTGTTGTTCTTCAGTTGCTCAGTCATGTCTGATTCTTTGTGACCTTATGGACTGCGGCAAGCCAGGCATCCCTGTCCTTCACTGTCTCCTGGAGCTGCTCAAACTCATGTCCATTGAGTCGATGATGCCATCCAACCATCTCATCTTCTGGTATGTCTAGCCTTCTTTATCTGTTGACTGTACTGTTTTCACAGTCATATCTAGCTGATGATTTAAATAGTGTCCAAAAAAATGGAATATCTTATAATAAACAGAGCTCCTTAACAGTGACTGTTTTTCTATAACATAGTTTAGTACCTCTGTGTTATAAGTAGTGTGCTCTGAACACATGTTCTTTGAATGATTTTATCCTAGTTGATTAAAATTATTCTACCAAAATTCAAATAGTCAAAGGAACACATTGAAAGTGATGGAAGCAACCTAGATGTCTTTCAGCAGACGAATGGATAAGAAAGCTGTGGTACATATACACAATGGAGTATTACTCAGCCATTAAAAAGAATACATTTGAATCAGTTCTAATGAGGTGGATGAAACTGGAGCCGATTATACAGAGTGAAGTAAGCCAGAAAGAAAAACACCAATACAGTATACTAACGCATATATATGGAATTTAGAAAGATGGTAACGATAACCCTGTATGCGAGACAGCAAAAGAGACACAGATGTATAGAACAGTCTTTTGGACTCTGTGGGAGAGGAGGGGGGATGATTTGGGAGAATGGCACTGAAACATGTATAATATCATATAAGAAACGAATCGCCAGTCCAGGTTTGATGCAGGTGCACTGGGATGACCCAGAGGGATGGTATGGGGAGGGAGGAAGGAGAGGGCTTCAGGATTGGGAACACGTGTACACCTGTGGCGGATTCATGTCGATGTATGGCAAAACCAATACAATATTGTAAAGTAATTAGCCTCCAATTAAAATAAATAAATTTAAATTAAAAAAAAGGAAAAAAAAAGAGAAAGTGATGGTAAATGTTACTAACCCTTACTCTGATCATAGAAGAGACTTGAAATAATATAGGATGGAAAGAGGAAAGCACAAAGAGAGGAAAAAGAGAGAAAGAGGAACAAGGGCAGATAAGCAGGCTGACTGGGAGAAGTTGAACATGTCCTTTAGGAAGAGGTGAAAATTAAGTTTGTTTAGCTGGTGACCAGTGATCAGGCTAAAATGGGGAGCTGGGTGTTTGGAGTTTTTAGAATGAATTTAGGGTATTTTTAGTGTATGCTTACAAAAGGAGAAACTTCCTTAATTAATGGAAGGCATTCAATAATTTTTATTTAGTTTTATTTTAATTTGCAGTGAGCAAATATGACTTGGAAAATCCTTGGCTTACATATGTCCAAATCCCCTTAGGCTTAAAAAAAAAAGAAAACATAGATCTTGAGAGCTAAAACTCACTGAGAAGCTCTGCAAATGTCAGACCAAGAAAAATGGACAACTGTTAACTAGACATTTTAGAGAAAATAAGCAATTCTGTTTTCATCCAGTTTTCAGATTTTCATCTGCTCATTTCTACGTTGCCTAGTTTTAGAAACATGAAACAATGCAAACCAAGGCAGTGAGAAGTCAGGATTCCTTTCGCTTTTGACTTGATTCCCTCTTTCTGCTCTTGCTGTGGAATGTTGGTACCTTTTGAACCTTAGTCCAAGCACTTCTGCTCTCACAGCTCTTTGTAGCACCAGTTATCACCTCTGTGCAGGGTATTTCCAAGTCTGCATCTCAAAATTATTCTATCTCCCAATCTATTTTGAGATGCTCTTGTTATGTATTTACAGATTGACTTTGAAAGAACATAAAATAGAATTATAAATAGAATTCATTTTTGTAGCTCAATCTCTATTTTCTGATTTTTCTAATTTCACCATTCTAGCCATTTAGACTTAAACCTTAGATTCATTTTTGACACAATTAGTTCTTTTGACATTACCATTTCTTTTATCCTCTTATTCACTACTTTGTGCCTGGTTAGCAAAAACAATTTTAATTTGAATCCTTACCTCTTTCAAGTATCATCTATGTCATAGACAATTAGTCTTCCTAAAACTTTTATCAGAATATTTAGTCATTTTCAGTTTGACTTTGACTTCTTTTTTAGTCTTAAAATATGTTTTAAATTCATCACTCCTGAGAGAGCAGCTTGTTTACTTAATCAGTACATTTTTTCCCCATATCTCTGTCTTTATGTGCATCAATCCTCTGTGTAATTATCCTGACACCCTTCTCTTCTTCTGTTAACACTAATAGTTTTTTAAAAGTTTAGCTCATTTTTTGACTCCTTGACTTTTCTATGTATGTTCAACCTAGAGATACTCATTTTCTGTATTTTGACACTTTTGACATTAGGCAGGTTGGTTTATTTTCAGTTCTCCAACTACTATTGTGTAAGTCTCTGTAAAATTTCTTTTCTCTTTCCTGCCTTTATGGTTCCTCCAACCTACCAAAATTAAAATTATGGACACAAGTTTGAGTAAACTCTGGGAGTTGGCGACGGACAGGGAGGCTTGGCGTGCTGCAGTCCATGGGATCGCAAAAAGTCGGCCATGACTGAGTGGCTGAACTGAACTGATGAAGCACTGTGGTCTAGGCAAGTTACTTGATGTCCAGGACTGTGTGTTATTTATCTTTAGGTCTCTAGAATTTAATATAGATTCTAACATGCCAAGACTGATTAGTGAATATTTGTAAAAAAAAAAAAAAAAAAAAATTAACAAATGGATCTTCAAAGGAAATCTTTCAGAATACTGTCAAACAATACTGTTTTCCCCACTCTAAACATCATTATATTTTCACAGATTACATGACTCATTTAGCTTTCAACATATGTAACTATATAGAATTACTTATGTTTTCATAAAAATGTAATTTTCTTGACAAAATTATAGAACTTGAGAACCTCATTATTTTATGTGTTCCATAGTATGTGCTCTGCACAGAGTAGGCTCACAAAAAATATTTTGGGAAAATTATTTTTTCATAAAATTCATTTCATGTATTTTAGGTTTCATTAGACTTTAATATGTCCAGAATTTTGGACACACAGATTTATTTATTTTAAAACTGCTAATCCATGAAAATTATTCAGGCACCCTCAAAACTAAATAAGATATAAACAGAGTGATTTAAACACTGAAGAAATCATAACCAGATAAAAGAATTAGGGGAAAGCTACTATGAAAGTGAAAGTGTTAGTCACTCAGCTGTGTCTGACTCTTTGCAACCCATCAAGCTCCACTTTCCATGTAATTCTCCAGGCAAGTATACCAGAGTGGGTTGCCATTTCCTTCTCCAGGGGATCTTTCTGACCCAGAGATCGAACCTGAGTCTCCTGCATTGCAGGCAGATTCTTTACCATCTGAGCCACCTGTGAAGCACTGTAGGATGAATTTCTTATTGAGATCTGAATTTAGCATTGATTCATGAACTAAAACAAAAGGAGAAAACTAGAGGGCACATCATTATTTTATTCCAATAAAGTAACTTTAAAGATACTTTATTTCATAAAATAAAGCTTGCATGTTCTGAGAGAGTTATTTCCTAGGCAGGTTGATAAGAAGTCTAGGGGTTCCCAAGGAGAAAGGGGTCTGAAATTCTCAAGGAGGAAGAAAGGACAAACTTTTTTGTCTCTCTACATTCCTTAGGATTGCTGCAGTAGCAGCAATGTATCCTGCTTGAGGACAGTCTCTGGAAAAAACCTTCTGGCTAATCCTGTTATCTTAAGGTGTAAATTATGGGAGTAGGTCTAGTGAGGTCTTTACAACCTCCAGACTCTTTTGATTCACTGTAATAACTAGAGAGTATATAACTCCATGGCTAATACCAGCAAGGGGGTACTTTTTCTGCCCTCTTCTGATGCCTATGTAAGAAGCTTTCTCTGTCTTCTTTATACTTTAATAAAACTTTATTACACAAAGCTCTGAGCTATCAAGCCTCGTCTCTGGCCCCGGATTGAATTCTTCTCCTCTGGAGGCCGAGAATCCCGGCGTCTTTTCTGTGGTTCAGCAACAACCTTTCAGTTCTTCTGGGTATTTTATTTTTTATCTGTTACTGAATTCAGGATGGTATTTGTATTTATAAAGACATACAAGGGGTAACATAATGGATAATGTGATTTTCAACTATGGTTTGTCAAAAGATACAAGTATTCAAAAAATTTCTTGTATTGGTCATCTAGAAAACTTGAGGGCTACTACAAATGTGTGGAAAAGCCTCATTGAAAGGGTTGGTTTGAAAAGGGTGCTGACTAAGTAGCCCTGGAGATGAGTGAGGACTATAGGGCTGGTGGCAAAAGCATTCTAAAATAAGCACTTCACAAGCACGTAAGCTCTGTACTGTAGTTGGTAAAGTTACGTCCTGTGGGAGTGGAATTATCTGAAACCTCTATATGTGTCTGCTGGCATTGAAAAATGAAGTGGTAGATGTCTGAAGGTGGGAGCCGGGTTTCTCACTGTTGGAGTGGGAGACTATAGACAAACACATGGAGAAGGATTGAATGAACTACGAGGTAGTGGACTGGATTTGGAGGCATCAATATGAACTCATGTTTAGCATAATATAAATACAGATGGGTTTGTAAAAAAAAACAGATATGGTTTATTTTGACTCAGTTGGTAAAGAAACTGCCAGCAGTAAAGGAAACCTGAGTTCGATGCCTAGGTTGGGAAGATCCTCTGGAGAAGGGAATGGCAACCCACTGCAGTATTCTTGCCTGGAGAATTCCATGGACAGAGCAGCCTGGTTGGCTACAGTCCATGGGATCTCAAAGAGTTGGACACGACTAAGCGACTAACACTTTTACTTCACTTTCATATGTGTGTGTGTATGTAACAACAAACATATTAGGGCAAAAATATTGGCTTCTAATGCCATCCTCCAGTAGAAGGAACCAGGACTCATTGGAGAAATGGCTAATACTGGGGCAGAGAAAATATAAGATGAGCCTGGATCATGTTGCAGTGCTGGAAGTTAAGAAAGTGCCAGTACACACACATACACACATGTACTCATGTAATCATGGGAACATGCCAAAGGGGCACAGGAGCTTCTGAAAGACCTCCTAATCACCAGTGCTGGAACATAAGCATAATGCAATGATACAAAATAAAGTGATACTAGATCATACTGCAGAGTAGAAAACAAATATCTATGAGTTTATCCCGATATAAGTACATGATTAAATAAATAAGTTAATGAAAGATAATAGACAAATGTTTTCTTGCAGGAAAAAAATCCCAGATAATTTATTAGATACTCTGCTCTTAATGAGGTGGAACATAGCTTAATGCTTCTTACATATGGAATTGATTTCTTTTCTAAGACTTCAATATGAAAAAGGCAGGTTGGACAGGGGGGAAAGTAACTATAGCACAGAAACCTGAGCAGGAACGTTACCTCAGGCAGGTGATCAAGGTCAAAACATCAACAGTGATGCTATGTTGATAGTATTCTTAATATGATGCAGCTGGAATGGCAGCTTATCTCTGTGGTTTTCCCCCTCACTACCCATGACCTCAGTCTAACTGTAAGGAAAACATCAGGCAAATCTCATTTGAGGGTTATTTTACTTATTCAGCATGTCTAAAAACTGCCAAAGTCATCCAGGGCAAGGAAAGTCTGAGACACTGTCATGGACAAGAGCCTAAGGAGTTGTGATGACTAATTATCATAATGACTAGTATCAATACTGATTCATTAATTAGGACAATGCAGCAAATTAATGTAAGATGTTGTAGGGAATACTGAATGTGGGATATGTGGGGACTCTTTGTACTATGTTTGTAATATTTTCTTAAATTTAAAACTATTCTAAGAGGTGGTTGGGAGAAGGCAATGGCACCCCACTCCAGTACTCTTGCCTGGAAAATCCCATGGATGGAGGAGCCTGGTGGGCTGCAGTCCATGGGGTCGCTAGGAGTCGGACACAACTGAGCGACTTCACTTTCGCTTTCATGCATTGGAGAAGGAAATGGCAACCCACTCCAGTGTTCTTGCCTGGAGAATCCCAGGGACGGGGGAGCCTGGTGGGCTGCCGTCTCTGGGGTTGCACAGAGTCAGACACGACTAAAGTGACTTAGCAGCAGCAAGAGGTAGTTAGAAGATAAACCTTAAAAGATAAGAGTAATTCTAATGGTGAGAACCTTGAAACTTGAGAAATCCTATGTTATGATTCAGATTTGCTAATTTATGATTATTGTATTACAGATAATATCATAGGGAACAAATTGATATTTACCATGTCCATAAGACACTCTCAAGAATTCGATGCATTAAGTGATTTTTTTTCCCCCAGAACTGGATTCCAGTCAACTCATGGTAAATTTGACTGTTGAATTTCCCTGAAGACATTCTAATCTATATTATTTTTGAGGAATCTAAAGGGAAAGATGGGCTTCCTAGGTGGCTCAGTGGGAAAGAATCTACCTGCCAATGCAGGATACATAGGAGACATGGGTTCAGTCTTTGGGTCAGGGAGATCCTTGGAGTAGGAAATGACAGTGTGCTCCAGTATTCTTGCCTGGAAAATTCCATGGACAAAGGAGCCTGGTAGGAGTCTATGGGGTCACAAAGAGTTGGACACGGCTGTGCACACATGCGTGCAAAGGAAAAGATAGACAAATTTGATTACACAGACATTTTTAAAAAGTCAAATAAGATGATAAAATGCTAACGCAAAGGAGAAAACTAGCAGAACAAATGAGAACGTGTGAGATAAGAAAACAATTAAGTTGCTTAATTTATGGAATATTCCTAAAATTGATACAAAGATTCTGTTAGGAAACGGTGTGAAGAATATGATTAGAAAATTCATAAAATAATAATCAGTCTAAAGCCACAAAAATATATTTAACTCTGCCAGGAATTTAATAAATGTGAATCTGAAAACACAAATATAATTATTTGTATTCAAATAAACAAAGATTAAGACTCAACACTGATAAGTATGCATTGAAATATATAAATTCTTATTCTGTACAATTCTAGAAGGCCTTCTGTTGATTCCATAACAAAAACAACTACTGTGTTACTGGTACTAATACTGCTAATACTCTCCCAAGTATCACATAGTCTTTTTCTTGCCATAGCTCTTCAGTGTTTAGAAGCATACACAAACCTTTGGAATTTTTATCGTGTATTTAGGAGAGTTTTGTTGCCTTTCTTTTGCTAGGCTTTTTGGTACAGAATGTAGACGTCCTTCAAATCCCCCTAAAAAGCCATTTTAGTATGAGCCACACATCTCAGAATGTTAAGGCACTGCTGAGTCATTTCCAACTGCGGCTCAGTTGGTTTCTGGCAGACTTTTTTGGGTACAGTCCCTTGCTTTCTGCAACAAAGGTGAACAGATAAAGCGGTGTGTACTGGCTTCCTTCCTTTTCCTAGACTGTCACTGTTGCTTCATTAAATGAAAACTGGCTGAATTTTTAAGCCAAATAAACTATCTTAAGCTTCGTGAAGACTTCGAACCCTTTGCTCTTTCCTTAGGCTGCTCAATCTTAATTTTTAACTTGAATGTAAGTTTTTGTATTTTCCTGCATCCTCACAGGCATATGGTAGGAACTTCAATAGGCTGCTTTAGGTACTGCCAGCAAGATGCTGTTATGGGTTGGGTGGCTCGTCTAGGTAGTTTTGTTTGATTCTGAATGCTTCTGCCTATAATCTATCCAAAATAGTTCATAGAAGAAATCTAACTCCAAATTCACCTCCTGCATCCTTGCCAAATACTTTAAAAACACAAAATCTTTCAGTTCCAGATTGCATCTTCCTTATTTGTGAGTTGACCCTATCTTCACCTTAGTACTCACTCTGTTTGGCATCTCTCCCAGACCTATTTTCCTTTTGCCCGTTTGGCTTGCCATAGATCTTAACTTTTATAATCGACTCCAAGAACTATCCCATCAATCTTTGAAAGTTGCTCAGTCTGCACTTTCCCCCAAGCCTGTTCCATCACATATTCCCACCAGACTGTGATTTCAGTTCATCTTATGGGAAAAATCTATTGAATTAAATAGGAAATGTCATTTGCAAGGATTTAGGCCTCTCTGAGGTATATATAGGCTTCCTTATCCATGCTCTTTTGTTACAGTAGTTAGAACAGAAAATTATTGAAAGGTCATTTAGGTATTAAAACCCAATGACAATTTTTTCTTTGTATTCAAAATAATTACTCTGATAAATAATTTTCAAGACATTTTACTACTTTTCTTTTGCGATCTCTTTAGTATTGTGCTAAAGGAAAACTAAAAGATGGTATTTTTTTAATTAAAAAAAATCATTTTAGGAAATTCGAAGTCCATAGCTTCTTACTAGAGACTTCTTGAATATTTTTTGTCTCTTTGAATATTTCAAGAAAGATAAATAATAGAAATAAATCACTTCAACTTACACCTAACCACAATATATCCTGCCCCGAAGGGAATCAGATTGAATTTTGTAGCAAAATACTTTGATGGGCTTTGCTTGTTGCAAAAGATAAGGTCCCATGGAATTATCTGTAAATTCACTGAAAACAATGAGAAGGCTAAACAGACTGCCTACAGAATAAATTGGATGTTTCAGGATTGTGAGGTTTAAAAGAAGAGAACAAATGTGAGAAAACTCTTGAGGGATCAAGAGGCCAAAGAAGATTGGAGAACATCAGGAAAGAAGGAGATCTATGAGAAATTGTCCATACTGGCTATGGTCGAGGGTATTTTTGTTTCAAGATCAAGAATGTATGACATCCCATCTTAAGTTATCCTCTGTGCCAAGTAGTGATTCATTCTATTCAGCTTTATTCATTAAAGCTGAAGGAAATATTACTAAACATAATTTTTATGTGAATCTTTAGGGCAATTTAGAAAAAAAAGGTAACTATCATAATTTAAGCCCATAGAAATTTTTGGAAACATTGTGGAGGATATGAAAATTTTTATTAATATTTTAAAAAAGCAGAAGAAAACCTGAAGACCCCTCCAAAGTTCAAAACTGGAACAATTTAACACTAAAATAAATATTGATTATACTCAATTATAACCCCCCAAATATGAAAGATATCTATGAGTTCATATAATGAATGAGTAAATGAATAAATAAATAAAACAGAAGGAACCCAACTTCTTTAAAGAAGTATTCCAAATAATATATATGTATACACATATCTGGATTCCTTGATAGCTCATTTGGTAAAGAATCTGCCTCCAATGCAGGAATCCCTGGTTGGATTCCTGGGTCAGGAAGATTCCCTGGAGAAGGGATAGGTTACCCACTCCAACATTCTTGGGCTTCCCTTGTGGCTCGGCTGGTAAAGAATCTGCCTGCAATGCAGGAGACCTGGGTTCGATCCCTGGGTTGGGAAGATCCTCTGGAGAAGGGAAAGGGTGCCCACTGCAGTATTCTGGCGTGGAGAATTCCACAGACTGTATAGTTTATGGGCTCACAAAGACTTGGACATGACTGAGCAACTTTCACTTCATTCACTCATATCTAGGAAGAGAGCTTAATTTCACTCCCTTTGAGTGTAGGCTAGACCTGATGAACTGCTTACGTAGCATAAGATAAGGAAAGGAAAACAGGAACTCTATAGTGTATAAACCTAGTAGACACCACTTTAACCAAGTGATTCAAGGTAACAACACTGGTGATGCATCACATTGATATCATATATCTCTTGATATGATGCAATGAGAAGAGGACCTCATCTCCGTGGTATTCTTTTCCCCCAAACCAATAAGCCCAGTCTAATCATGAGAAAACATGACAAACTCAAATTGAGTGTCATTCCATAAAATATCTGGTCGTGTGAGCATGCTAAGTTGCTTCAGTCGTGTCTGACTCTGTGTGACCCTCATGGGCTGCAGCCTGCCAGACTCCTCTATCCATGGGATTCTCCAAGAAAGAATACTGGAGTGAGTTGCTGTGCCTTCTTCCAGGGGATCTTCCCGACCCAGAGATCCAACCCATGTCTCTATGTCTCCTGCATTGGCAGGTGGGTTCTTTACCACTAGAGCCACCTCCGAGCCCCTAAGTATCTGGTCAATACTCTTCTAAAGTACTAAGGTGAAAAATAAGAAAAGACTGAGAAACTGTTATAGACATGATGACATTGATGGTTAAATGCAATAATGGTATTCTGGATTAGATCCATGAGAAGAGACATTAATAGAAAAACTGGTAAAATCTGAGTTAGTCTATATATTTTTGTAGCATTAACAAATGTATCATGGTTATATAAAACATTAACATTAAAGAAGGCTGGTTACAGTATATATGGGAGCTCTTTATATCATTTAAAATAATATTTTACAATTGTTCCCAATTAAAAAGTTTATTTAAAAAATTATGTTACTCAGTATAAACTGCTTTAGATTCACTTCAGTAAAACTATTTTAATTCTAACAATTCAAAAATAAAAATTAACCTAGTGACTGGGGCACTAGTGATAGGCCTGGGGCAGATGAGTGCAAAAAGACAAAAATCACCATCTTCATGGTGCTTATAGTTCAGTGGAGAGAGGCAAACAATAAAATAAGCAAACATAAATTTGATTGTATGTTAGGAAGTGATGAATTCTCTCATATATGATTAAGCAGGGAGAGGGGGCCTTTGCAGTAAACAGAGTAAGGGATCAACTTTATAAATGTCGCTCTAATTGAAAGGTGATATTTCAGCAAAGTTTTAAAGACTGTGAGGTGATTAATCATACCAATGTGTGGAAGAAGAGAATTCCAGGTCAAGTGAACAGACAGTGTGAAAGCCCAAGAGTGGAGACATCCCAGACACATGTTTAAGAAAAAGTGAATTGGCCAGAGTGTCTGTGGCCAGTGAGGAGAGAACCGGGCTTTAGATGAACGTGTTGTTTCTGAGTGAGATGAGAAACAGGGTCAGGGTTCTGAGCAGAGGTATGTTGTGATCTGACTATGGTCTGAAAGGGATTGCTGTGCCTGCTTTGTTGACGTTAGATAGTGGGTGAGAGAGGATGGTGGTGGCACATACTAGTTTTTTGTTCAAAGTGTATTTTATTGAGCATCTACTATGTGTCAAGCTGGGGATACAAAGTGAGAAGGACCTTTACTCTCTCCTAGCCCTTATATTGCCCTTATAAAGAGAGTGATTGAGTCAAATACCAGCAAGTAAAAAGACAAAGCAAAGGACAATGCTTCTAAGACATACCAGTTTTTAAATTTTCCTTACAAAGTCACTTTTTGAATGTTCTCTCCTGCCAACTCAAACTTAACTTTTTTTTTTTCTAAAAGAAGAATAAATGCATTTGTTATTTGTTCATTTATTTATTTGTTGCATTATTGCCACTTCTCTTTCTTTAGGGGTCTGAGAAATTAAAATTATTTTTGTTTTAAAACAGAGGTGACCATCAAAAATCATCCCCCCCAAGTTTACTGAGGTATAATTGACAATAAAATAGTAAGATATTTAAAGTATACAATGTGATGTTTTGGTATAAACATATATTGTGAAAGAATTCCTCCGAGTCATTTAACAAAGCATTTTCATAAAAAATTTAAAAGATAAAAACAATGGTTTAAAATTGTGTAAAATTTTACATTTGATTCAGATAAGATATTCTAAAACCTCTACTCCAGGGGAGAGAGGGAGGGAGAGAGAGCGTTGGATGGAATTTAATATCTGTATACGCATGCTTAGTTGCTTCAGTCATGTCCGATTCTTTGCAACCCTATGTGCTGTAGCCCACAAGGCTCCTCTGTCCATGGGATTCTCCAGGCAAGTATACTTTAGTGGGTTGCCATGCCCCACTCCAGGGGATCTTCCTGACCCAGGGACTGAACCGCATCTCCTATATTGCAGGCAGTTTCTTCACCCGCTGAGCCACCTACATCTGTTCAATTTGCAGTATGTCAGATACAAGAATATAATTTACTCATCATTTGGGGGTAAAGACATAATTCCTACTAAAATTAGCTGTTGGGATCAGTCATTACAACAACCTAATTTCTTTTTACACTAAACCTCAAAATAATACTGTAGAATTATATTTAATTATGAAATACAAAATCTGACTGCTATTCCATAGACTTAGAAATTAGTGAAAAGGAAACAAACATAAATTTATTCTCCTCCTCCTTTTCTTTGTAAATTTAAAGTCAGCAAAATTGAAGTTCTTTTATTGTGATTTGTTGGAACAATTTGGCCTTACAAATTCCAAAAATAATTTGTTCCATCTATAAGGAGAATTTAGGATGAAATACAAGTTATGCTCTGTTGCCCTCTCAATAACATTATGCTTCTCTCCCATTATTCCTTTGCCTTTAAAATCTGTATCATATTAATTGCCTAGATATTAATATTAACAAAAATTTTCCCCAAGTGATGATACCATATATGGAATAATCTTGTTATTATTTAAGTAAATTATGACTCAAATATTGAACTGTGTGCAAGAGTGGGATATGAACCCATTGAAATTTATTTTTGAATGTTCTGTATTGTCAAACTGTGCTTGTCATTGACCACTTGATAATCATTTTTAAATCAATAAAATGCTCTTGGGTTGCTACTTAACTGATTTTCAGTTAGCATTATTTTTAGTTATAGAATGGATTGGGAAAGCAAATACTTTTGTGTTCCACTTTCAAATGTGATACATCAAAATAAGAGTTGTTTTGACAGAAAAAAGAAATCTTGTTCAGCCCTTGTCAGCATCAGTCAATTCTTTCATTTATTGGAGAACTTGAGGAACGTTTAGTGAAATGCTGACGAATGGACTTCAGAGCATATCTAATTAGTATGTTTTTCTTCCTGGACTATGTGGAGAAGGGAAAGTAATTATAAAACCTAAAGTTTAGTCTTCAAACTGAGGCTCAACTTAAATGTAGTTTAAAACCTTTATCCCTTTAAACCCACTTCTCTTACTGCCTTTTGATTTCTGTGGTGGTTCATCCATATTAATGTGTCTAATGACAGCACCCTGAAAAGGTGAGAATGAATGCTTTTCCACTGACATATCAGCAGAGGATGATGGTACAAAGCGTGTCTTTCAGTGTGTATCTGCATGGACTCTGGGTCTCAGAGAATGATATATACTTCTACTTTATGCCTGCAAGATTCAAAAGGCCTTTTCAAATATTCATGTTCCTCTCTTTTTTTCTTTTTATTCTCTACTGGTATGTGTTACGTGATGAGAAGAATGTCAGAGTCTCAGGAGTTTTATTTTTAAGTTTTAGTCTTGCCTGAGGGGGAAAATATATTGAAAATTTGCTGGTCAAGCTGTTCACACTTTCTCATAACATGTCTAATAATTGCAAAGCAGTTTGTTCAAATAATTTAGGCAGGCCTTGTCTAATTACCATGATAGACTCTGAGTTATTGGACAGTGTCTGGTATTCCGTCGGTAACACCTGGGGATAACTTTCCCTTTGTGTCATCCGTTATAACTGAGGAGAAGCCAAAGGAGACACAGAGATGAGGACTTTTTTTTTTTAAGCTGAATTCTGATCAGTCGTCCCTGATCTTGTTTCAACTTGGGTTATAACTTCCTCATGTATGATGCATCGAGTTAATAGGATTTGTATTGCCACAGGCACTATTGCCATTTCCAGCACTATGGCAGGCAAGTGGAGATGCTGATGAGAAACATGAGAATACAGCCACCCCTACCTGCTAAACCCAAATTTGGAGTGAAAGGGCAGTGCGTTTGTGATTTTATTACTGTGCCTGTTAGTTGTTGCTGCTGTTTATCCTTTTTATGTTCCATTGGTTTGAAAACTTCATGTGTACATTCATATTTTAGTATGACATTTAGTCTTTTTCTTCCATCAGATTTGGACCCAGTTACTTTTTAAGACTTCACTTTTAGTTTTTATCAGCTTCTAAGCCTCACCTCTTTCTCTATTATCAACCAGGAAAAAAGAAAAGTATAAAATCACCAACTAGTGAAAAATACTTTTGAAGAATGTTAGCCAGATCAACCTTTACATAATCATTATGAATTATTGAGGGCAGTAGGAGACAGGGCCAACAGAGGATGGGATGGGTGGATGGTATCACCAAGTCAATGGACGTGAGTTTGAGCAAACTCCAAGAAATAGTGAAGGAAAGGGAAGACTGGCCTGCTGCAGTCCAAGGGGTCACAAAGAGTTGGACGTGACTTAGCAACTGAATAGCAATTACATGAACTAATGATGTTTTTTCTCCTCAGTAAAAATCCATGTATTTAGTTAGTTTCATGGAAAACAGAAGAGGAAAGAGAAGTAAACTCACAGCAACCCATTTTTCCTGCCTCTTACCGTCACCTCTTAACAATCATCATTCAATTGTTTGTGTCTATGAGTTTTTCTTTTTTAGATTTTTTTTTTAGTTTAAATAGAGTGAATAAATTTTTAAAAAGCAAAAAAGAAACATGTTTGAAAGCAGTGGAAGAATAGTAAATCAATTGAGATATATTTCTTGTTCATGATCAAATGGCACAATATTAGTAAGATGTCAATTCTTTATAAATTGATCTAAAGATCCAGTGCAATATCAAAACAAACAAACAAACAAAAAAAAACCTCAGCAAGCTGCTTTGTAGTTACCAACAAAATTAAACATTGAGTAGCTTAGATAATACTAATGAAAAGCACATTGACAAACTCACACTCCCCAATTTCAAGGTTTATTGTAAAGCTACAATAATCAAGAGAACATGATATTTAAAAGCGAATAGACACACAGATAAATGGAGAAAAATAGGAGTTCACAAACAGACCTATGCAAATACAGGCAACTTGATCTTATTCAGAGGAATAAAGACACATTATCACATAAAAGACAGTCTTTTTTTTATGTTTGATTATGATTTTATTTTTTTAAATTTTATTTTATTTAACTTTACAATATTGTATTGGTTTTGCCATATATCAAAATGAATCTGCTCAACAAATAACAAGGGTAACAATGGGTGACCATAAGGAAATAAATGAACAAAGATACAAGCTTTGTGTCTTAGACATAAATTCACTCAAAGTCACTCACTGTGGTAAGTACAAAATTAAAAACTATAAAAATTACAGTGGGATACCTAGGGTAAAATCTTCATGAGTTTGAGTTTGATGATTAGTTTTCACAAGTCACACAAACAGTGCAATCCATGAAAGAAAAAAAATGGATAAAGTGGACTTTATTAAAATTTAAATGCTCACCTGTGAAAGACAGTATTCAAAGAATAGAAAGACAAGCCACTGACTAGGAGAATCTATTTTCAAGACACATATTTGAAGAAATATTTGTATGTGAAATATTCAAAGTACTGTTAAAACTCCACAATCAGAAAACAAACTCCCCAAATTAAAATAAATAAGGCAAAAAATACAGTGAAATGCTTCACCATGTTATAACAAAAAGTCATGGACTCATCACCTTTACAAACTACCTAACACAAAAAGGAAGAGGAAACTATAATATAAATCTATAATTTCCCAATATTAAATATATCCACTACATTCTAAGTGGAGTAAATAACTCATCAACCCCCTCTCCATTATGGGAACAACCACACTGGGATATAACATGTGTTGGAAGAAGTGATTAAAAATGATCCAAACCAGTGCACTAAAATTTTAAACAAATTTTCACTATTGACACAGGAAGAGCATTCATTGGGAATAGCAATAACATCCACTTATGCAAAAATATCTTTGACATGCAGTGAAAACATAACCTCTGGATACACATTCCCTCTTTTAGGTTTTCAGTGGGAATTGTGCCTAAGTGATTAGGGCAGGATTTGGTCCAATAAATAAACTGAAAATTTTGTAACAAGTGGTAGAGTAATACATATTAATTCTGAACAGATTGACACTGTAATTTGGGATAAAAACCATAATGATTACAGAACGCAGTCAGTGTAAGTCAAGTCTGATGGACTGGAACAGATGCGTCCACCTGTTTAGAGCCCAGCTCTGCATCACTTGGGATGCATAATGTGACTGAGGTCTGCAACAGTAGCTATTTAGAAAGGTATGCAGGTTAGGAAAAAAGGAGAAATGTCTAATTCTGGATCATTCTTTTGTTCTCCTATGTAACTATTGAAGTTGAAAAGACAAGAGGGTACATGCAGGACAAAAATAAAAGAGCAAGTCCAGTGGAGAGATGTAAACCTCATTACATGTCTTTCATTGAACATAATTTGTAAAGCTTCATAAAGGGCATTTCAAGGACAGAGGGATGGTAGAGATTTAGTTTTCATTTTCCTACATTTGATAGATTCTGTATAAATTAACTCAACCTGAGTTTTTTGTTTTATTTGCTAAAGTAAATGAAGAAAGATGGAAAGAAACTGCTACGTTTCAATGTTGATGCCTAGGGGGCACTCCATATATCGAACACCAAGTAAGAGTAAGCTTTTGTGACTATTTATCATTTGAAATTGGAAGAAAAAGATTTTTTTGACAGAATATGCCCCACGTCTAAAGATTATAGTGTATGTCATTAGGGGGGAGTTTTATTTTTTTCTTTAGACAGAATGACATATTTCTAGTATGATAATAAATGTGTCTGTATTATACGAAAGTTTTAATGTGTGGTAATAAACATTGTTCATTTTAAAGACTGAATATTATGGGCATTACTATTAAAATATCCTTCTTTCTTTGTTCCTTAATATTTCTTACTTAGATTTATTAATGAAACCAAGTACATGGGGGCTATTCTGTGCCCTATTCTCCTTTCTTTTTCTGTCAGCCTCTGGGCATTTAACCAATCCTTTATCTATGAGTCTCTATTACTAAAAGGATAAAAGAGACATCAAAAAATTTTAGTATATAGAAAGCAGTCTGCCAGGTCATTTATTATCTTCAACTGTGTTTGTTGGAGGTGTTTTACATTAAGAAATTTAAATAAATTTGACTTCCGGTAACATTATTTTCCTTGGAATGAGGTGTTCAAATTTAATGATGTGAAAGATACAAGTTAGTTTAGTAAAATAAAGAGATGTTCTTGGCAAAAAGCTATCAACTCAGTAAAACCTATGAGAAACAAGCTTTTTTGGTTTTACCTTCCCTTTCTGCCCGTCTTTACATGGAAAATCTAGGGGAAGATCATTTCAATCTGCTTTCATTACCATACTTGACGGAAGTGTTAACAAATCAAAGATCTCATTGGCTAAATGCCATGATAGGCTTCTAAAGAAAATGGTTTGACTGCTCACACACTAGGAGGTGTATAAGATCTATGGCCTATAACAAAGGGAAAACAAAACATTGCAGGGGCAACAGAATGACTGATTTGGAAGTAACTATTTGCTTCCCAGGTGGCTCAGTGGTAAAAAATCTGCCTGCCAATGCAGGGGATGCAAGAGATGTGAGTTCGATCCCTGGGTTGGGAAGATTCCCTGAAGAAGGAAATGACCACTGACTCCAGTGTTCTTGACTGGAGAATCCCATGCACAGAGGAGCCTGGCAGGCTACAGTCCATGCGGTCGCAAAGAGTCGGACATGACTGAGCAACTGAGCACAAAGGAAATTGCTAGAGATGCCCGTTTAAGCTCAAAAAGTCGAAAGAGTTCAGTACAGCTGTGTTTTATGTATGCTTCTGTTTATTTATAAGGGTTACTGTCTTATTTTACAATATTTAATAAGCATATAGAAATAGATGCTATAAATCATGACCTAATGATTATAGTACTGCCAAATGACACATACAGTATACTGTGGTAGAAGATGACTAAGGCTTTTGTGTCTAAATTAGTAGTTTCCAATTCTGGCAGTGCATCAGCTGGGAAGTTTTAAAACAATACTGATGTTTCAGTCCAAAGCCTTCCCTCCTGAGATTGTGATGTAATTGACTAGAGGCAGGGGGCACAAATGGAATGTTTAAGATCTCTCCAGGTCACTTTATTGTGAAGTTAGTGTTAAGAAACAACTAATCTTGATTTATCTGTTTTTAAATCAATGAGTTCTTGTGAGGAAAAAAGGTAAATAAAATAGTACCTGCACATATACTTGTAAAACATCTTACAGCTATAAAAAAGGGTTTAACATCTAGTGGGAACATACTGACTAAATAAAGATTAAAATAGAGGTAAGTAATGTTTGGAGAAGATCATTGAAGCAAATTTGCGGGGGGCGGGGTGTGGGGAGGCGGTGGTTGGTGATGCCAAGAAATACTTTTTAGAGAAAGGGATTTTAAATCTTTGGAATGAAACACAAGTAGGCTTTTCTTAAGTTTTGACTGTGTTGTAGCATGTATCAGTACTTTATTCATTTTTATGGACAAACCGTAATTCCATGAAACGATATACCACAAGAAGCCAGTAACCAAAGAGTAGATAGACATAACTGCACGTGTATGAAATACACAGAGGAAGCAAATCTATAGAGTCAGAAAATAGAGTAGACACTTCCCAGGACTGGAGTAGAGGGGGTATGAGAAGACTGGAGAATGGTAATTAAAGAGTATAGCATTTCACTATGGTGATGAAACGGAGAAGGCAATGGCACCCCACTCCAGTACTCTTGCCTGGAAAATCCCATGGACGGAGGAGCCTGGAAGGCTGCAGTCTATGGGGTCGCTAAGAGTCGGACACGACTGAGCGACTTCACTTTCACTTTTCACTTTCATGCATTGGAGGAGGAAATGGCAACCCACTCCAGTGTTCTTGCCTGGAGAATCCCAGGGACGGGGGAGCCTGGTGGGCTGCCGTCTGTGGGGTCGCACAGAGTAGGACACGACTGAAGCAACTTAACAGCAGCAGCAGCATGGTGATGAAAATATTCTAAAATTTAGTGTGGTGAAAGTTGCACTTACCTGAATGTACTAAAAGGCAGTGAGTTATACACTTTAAATGAGTGAATTGTATGGCATGTGAAATATATCTCAATAAAGCTGTTTTTTAAAAATAAAAAACCAATTAGGTGGGTAAGGAGGAGATATGGGAGACAGCCTGGAGAGTTTGCTGAATGGCAAGTAGCTGATGATGGTTGGCATATCAGTTCAGTTGCTCAGTCGTGTCCTACTCCTCGCGATCCCATGGACTATACAGCACTCCAGGCTTCCCTGTCCATCAATAATCCTGGAGTTTACTGAAATTTATGTCTATTGAGTCAGTGATGCCATCCAACCATCTCATCCTCTGTCGTCCCCTTCTCCTCCTTCCTTCAATCTTTCCCAGCAACAGGGTCATTTCAAATGAGTCAGCTCTTCCCATCAGGTGGCCAAAGTATTGGAGTTTCAGCTTAGACATCAGTCCTTTCAATGAACATTCAGGACTGATTTCCTATAGGATAGACTGGTTGGATCTCCTTGTAGTTCAAGGGACTCTCAAGAGTCTTCTCCAACACCACAGTTCAAAAGCATCAATTCTTCGGTGCTGTGCTTTCTTTATAGTCCAACTCTCATATCCATACATAGCTACTGGAAAAACCATAGCTTTAACTAAATGGACCTTTGTTGGCAAAGTAATGTTTCTGCTTTTTAATATGCTAGGTTGGTCATAACTTTCCTTCCAAGGAGTAAGCGTCTTTTTATTTCATGGCTGCAGTCACCATCTGCAGTGATTTTGGAACCCAAAACCATAAAGTCTCTCATACTTTCCACTGTTTCCCCATCTATTTGCCATGAAGTGAAAAAGCCTCTTGATGAAAGTGAAAGTGGAGAGTGAAAAAGTTGGCTTAAAGCTCAACATTCAGAAAATGAAGATCATGGCATCCGGTCCCATCACTTCATGGGAAATAGATGGGGAAACAGTGGAAACAGTGTCAGACTTTATTTTTCTGGGCTCCAAAATCACTGCAGATGGTGACTGCAGCCATGAAATTAAAAGACACTTACTCCTTGGAAGGAAAGTTATGACCAACCTAGATAGCATATTCAAAAGCAGAGACATTACTTTGCCAACAAAGGTTCGTCTAGTCAAGGCTATGGTTTTTCCTGTGGTTATGTATGGATGTGAGAGTTGGACTGTGAAGAAGGCTGAGTGCCAAAGAATTGATGCTTTTGAACTGTGGTGTTGGAGAAGACTCTTGAGAGTCCCTTGGACTGCAAGGAGATCCAACCAGTCCATTCTGAAGGAGATCAGCCCTGGGATTTCTTTGGAAGGAATGATGCTAAAGCTGAAACTCCAGTACTTTGGCCATCTCATGTGAAGAGTTGACTCATTGGAAAAGACTCTGATGCTGGGAGGGATTGGGGGCAGGAGGAGAAGGGGACGACAGAGGATGAGATGGCTAGATGGCATCACTGACTCAATGGACGTGAGTCTGAGTGAACTCCAGGAGTTGGTGATGGACAGGGAGGCCTGGCGTGCTGTGATTCATGGGGTCGCAAAGAGTTGGACATGACTGAGCGACTGATCTGATCTGATCTGATGAGACTGGATGCCATGATCTTCGTTTTCTGAATGTTGAGCTTTAAGCCAACTTTTTCACTCTCTTCTTTCACCTTCATCAAGAGACTCTTTAGTTCTTTACTTTCTGCCATAAGGGTGGAGTCAACTGCATATCTGAGGTTATTGATATTTCTCTCAGCAATCTTGATTCAAGCTTCTGCTTCCTCCCAGCCCAGTGTTTCTCATGATGTACTCTGCATAGAAGTTAAATAAGTAGGGTGACAATATACAGCCTTGACGTACTCCTTTACCTATTTGGAACCAGTCTGTTGTTCCATGTCCAGTTCTAACTGTTGCTTCCTGACCTGCATACAGATTTCTAAAGAGGCAGGTCAGGTGGTCTGGTATTCCCATCTCTTTCAAAATTTTCCACAGTTTATTGTGATCCACACAGTCAAAGGCTTTGGCATTGTCAATAAAGCAGAAGTAGATGTTTTTCTGGAACTCTCTTGCTTTTCTGATGATCCAGGAGATGTTGGCAATTTGATCTCTGATTTCACTGTTTTTTCTAAAACCAGCTTGAACATATGGAAGCTCACGGTTCATGTATTGCTGAAGCATGGCTTGGAGAATTATGAGCATTACTTTACTCGTGTGTGAGATGAGTGCAATTGTTTGGTAGTTTGAGCATTCTTTGGCATTGTCTTTCTTTGGGATTGGAATGAAAACTGACCTTTTCCAGTCCTGTGGCCACTGCTAAGTTTTCCAAATTCGCTGACATATTGAGTGCAGCACTTTCACAGCATCATCTTTAGGATTTGAAATAACTCAACTGGCATTCTATCACCTCCAGTAGCTATCCTAAGGCCCACTTGACTTCACATTCCAGAATGTCTGGCTCTAGGTGAGTGATCACACCATTGTGATTATCTAGGTCGTGAAGTTCTCTTTTGTACAGTTCTTCTGTGTATTCTTGCCACCTCTTCTTACTATCTTCTGCTTCTGGTAGGTCCATACCATTTCTGTCCTTTGTCAAGTCCATCTTTGCATGAAATTTACCCTTGGTATCTCTAATTTTCTTGACAAGATCTCTAGTCTTTCCCATTCTATTGTTTTCCTCTATTTCTTTGCAATGATCACTGAGGAAGGCTTTCTTATCTCTCCTTGCTATTCTTTGGAAATCTGCATTCAAATGGGTTTATCTTTCCTTTTCTCCTTTTCTTTTTGCTTCCTTTCTTTTCACAGCTATTTGTAAGGCCTCCTCAGACAGCCATTTTGCTTTTTTTGCATTTCTTTTTCTTGGCGATGGTCTTGCTCCCTGTCTCCAGTACAATGTCACCAACCTCCGTCCATAGTTAATCAGGCATTCTGTCTATCAGTCTAGTCCCTTAAATCTATTTCTCACTTCCCCTGTATAATCGTTAGGGATTTGATTTAGGTCATACCTGAATGGTCTAGTGGTTTTACCCTACTTTCTTCAATTTAAGTCTGAATTTGGCAAGAAGGAGTTCATGATCTGAGCCACAGTCAGCTCCCAGTCTTGTTTTTGCTGACTGTATAGAGCTTCTCCATCTTTGGCTGTAAAAATATAATCAATCCGCTTTCGGTGTTGACCATCTGGTGATGTCCATGTGTAGAGTCTTGTCTTGTGTTTTTGGAATGGGTTGTTTGCTATGACCAGTGCATTCTCTTGGCCGAACTCTATTAGCCTTTGCCCTGCTTCACTCTGTACTCCAAGGCCAAATTTTCCTGTTACTCCGAGTATTTCTTGACTTCCTACTTTTGCATTACAATCCCCTGTAATGAAAAGGACATCTTTTTTGGGTGTTAGTTCTAGAAGGTCTTGTAGGTCTTAATAGAACCGTTCAACTTCAGCTTCTTCAGCATTACTTGTCAGGGCATAGACTTGGATTACCATGAAAATGATGTTTTGCCTTGGAAACTAACAGAGATCATTCTTCATTTTTGAGACTGCATCCAAGTACTGCATTTTAGACTCTCTTGTTGACTATGATGGCAACTCCATTTCTTCTAAGGGATTCTTGCCCACAGTAGTAGATATAATGGTCATCTGAGTTAAATTCACCTGCTGCTGCTGCTGCCAAGTCGCTCCAGTCATGTCCAACTCCGTGCAACCCATAGACGAAAGCCCACCAGGCTCCTCCATCCCTGGGAATTCTCCAGGCAAGAACACTGGAGTGAGTTGCCATTTCCTTCTCCAATACATGAAAGTGAAAAGTGAATGTGAAGTCTCTCAGTCGTATCCGACTCTTAGCGACCCCATGGACTATAGCCTACTGGGCACCTCCATCCATGGCATTTCCTAGGCAAGAGTGCTGGAGTGGGGTGGCATTGCCTTCTCCTAAATTCACTTATTCCACCTACTCCAGTCCATTTTAGTTCACTGATTCCTAAAATGTTGACATTCACTCTTGCCATCTCCTGTTTGATCTCTTCCAATTTGCTTTGATTCATGGACCTAACATTCCAGTTTCCTATGCATTATTGCTCTTTGCAGCATTAGATCTTGCTTCCATCACCAGTCACACACAGAGCTGGGTGTTGTTTTTGCTTTGGCATATAAGATTGGCATAAGGTTGACATATAGGATTCAGGAAAGGATCCCAGAATTCGTTAGAAATGAAGCTGAAGCTGGAGAGATAAGCTAGGTAAGATCATGAAGGATGTAATAAATCTTTGTATTTTTCTTTATTTTAATTGTGATAGAATGCATGTAACAAAAATGTATCATCATAACCATTTTAAGTATGTAGTTCAGAAGTGTTAAATATATTCATATTGTTGTACAACGAGTTTCCAGAATCTTCTCCTGAAACTGAAACTCTGTATTTATTAAATAATAACTCCCTATTTCCCACCATTCTACACTCTATTTCTATGAGTTTGACCACTGTAGTTAAGTCTAGCCAAACCATGCAGGATTTGTCCTTTTGTGATTGGCTTATTACACTTTTTTTTTCCATACATGCCTTTTTCATACTGTCCATGGGGTTCTCAAGGCAAGAATACTGAAGTGGTTTGCCATTCCCTTCTCCAGTGGACTACATTTGTCAGAACTCTCCACCATGACCCATCCTTCTTGGGTGGCCCTACACGTCATGGCACATAGTTTCATTGAGTTAGACAAGGCTGTGGTCCATGTGATTAGTTCGGTTAGCTTTCTGTGATTGTGGTTTTCAGTCTGCCCTCTGATGGAAAAAGATAAGAGGTTTATGGAAGCTTCCTAATGGAAGAGACTGACTGGGGGAAACTGGGTCTTGTTCTGATGGGTGGGGCCATGCTCAGTAAATCTTTAATCCAATTTTCTGTTGATGGGTGGGGCTGTGTTCCCTGCCTGTTATTTACAGGGGTGGGGTGGGGGTGAGCAACTATGGTGTAGGTAATGAATGTTTTGGTGATCTCCTTCAAAAGTTCCCATGCATGGACTGCTACACTCAGTGCCCCCAACCCTGCAGCAGGCCACTGCCGACCCACACCTCTGCTGAAGACTCCTGGACACTCACAGGCAAGTCTGGGTCAGTCTCTTGTGGGGTCACTGCTCCTTTCTCTTGGGTCCTGGTGCACAAGGTTCTGTTTGTGCCCTCCAAGTGTCTATTTCCCAATCCTGTGTAAGTTCTGACAGCTTTATGGTGAGGTTAATGGTGACTTCCTCCAAGAGGGCTTATGCCATACCCAAGTCTGCTGCACCCAGAGCCACTGGCAGTTCACTTCTGACCCGTACCTCCACAGGAGACATTCAAACACAGTTCTGTCTCAGTCTCTGTGGGGTCCCTGGGAGAAATATCATTAACTTCAGATATGCAGATGACACCACCCTTATGGCAGAAAGTGAAGAAAAACTAAAGAGCCTCTTGATGAAAGTGCAAGAGGAGAGTAAAAAAGTTGGCCTAAAGCTCAACATTCAGAAAACTAAGATCATGGCATCTGGTCCCATCACTTCATGGCAAACAGATGGGGAACCGTGGAAACAGTGGCAGACTTTATTTTTTTGGGCTCCAAAATCACTGCAGATGGTGACTGCAGCCATGAAATTAAAAGATGCTTACTCCTTGGAAGGAAAGTTGTGACCAACCTGGGCAGCATATTAAAAAGCAGAGACGTTACTTTGCCAACAAATGTCCATCTAGTCAAGGCTATGGTTTTTCCAGTAGTCAGAATGTGAGAGTTGGACTATAAACAAAGCTGAGCACTGAAGAATTGATGCTTTTGAACTGTGGTGCTGGAGAAGACTCTTGAGAGTCCCTTGGACTGCAAGGAGATCCAACCAGTCCATCCTAAAGGAGATCAGTCCTGGGTGTTCATTGGAAGGACTGATGCTGAAGCTGAAACTCAAATACTTTGGCCACCGGATGCGAAGAGCTGACTCATTTGTAAAGACCCTGTTGCTGGGATAGACTGAAGGCAGGAGAAGGGGATGAGAGAGGATGAGATGGTTGGATGGCATCACTGACTCAATGGACATGAGTTTGATGAAACTCCAAGAATTAATGATGGACAAGGAGACCTGGCATGCTGCAGTCCATGGGGTTGCAAAGGGTCAGACACGACTGAGCGACTGAACTGAACTGAAGTATACACTTAGCATAATGTCCTCAAGGCTCACGCATGTTGTAACATGTCTCAGAATTCTCTTCCTTTTTTATAAGGCTGAATAATATACCATAGTATTTATGGAACACATTTTGTTTATTTATTCTTTCTTATGATGGATACTTGATTTGCTTCTACCTCTTGGCTAATGTGAAAAATACTGCTATAAAAATGGTTGTACAAATATGTTTGTGAGATCCTGCTTTCAGTTCTTCTGGAATTACTAAGGCTTTTTTAAGAAGTTTAAAATGTACCCTGAGATTCCACATATAAGCAGTATGATGTGCTATTTGTCTTTTTCTGCCTGGCTTGTTTCACTTTGTTTGATGATCTTTGGGTCCATCCATGTTGCTGCACATAACATTATTTCATTCTTTTTCATGGGTGAATGATATTCCATTGTATAGATATACTGTTATATATCATGTTTATCCATCATCTGTTGATGGACATTTAGGTCACTTCCATGTCTTGGTTATCGTAAATAGTGCTACAGTGAACATTGGGGTGCATGCATCTTTTCAAATTATGGTTTTCTCTGGATATGTTCCCAGGAGTGGGATTGCTGAATCATACGGTAGCTATATTTTTAATTTTTTGAGGAACATTCACACTGTTCTCCATAGGTGCTGTACTCATTTGCATTCCCACCCACAGTACAGGAGGGTTCCTTTTTCTCTGTACTGTCTCCAGCATTTATTTGTAGACTTAAAAAAATATTACTGGAGTATAATTGCTTTGCTATGTTGTATTAGTTTCTGTTGTACAACAGATTGAATCATCTACATGCATATACAGATATCCTCTCCCTCTTCAGCCTTCCTCCCTCCCCCATCCCACCTCTCTGTAGATATATGTGTAGATACAAGTGAATCACTTTGCTGTATACTGAAACTAACACAACATTGTTAATGAACTATACTCCAATATAAAATAAAAATTAAAAAATAAAACATTAACACACCTACCACAAATGTCAAGATAAAAATACTAATTTAAAGACTCCCCACAAGAAAATCCCAGGCTCAGATCATTTCACTGATGAGTTGTAACAAACGTTTGAAGAAGAATTAATATCAATCCTTCACATACTCTTGCAGAATGTTAAAAAAGAGAAACATTTTCTAACTTACTATTTAATGCCATTTTATCAGTATACTAAAACCAAGGACATCATAAGAAAAGGAAACCACAGTCTAATATCCGTTATGAATGTTAAAATACATTCAAAATGCCTCAGAAAACACTGTCAAATTGAATCCAGTAAAATGTAGAAAGAGTTATGCATTATGACCATGTAAATCTCAGGAATGGTAGCTTGTTTAGCATCTGAAAATCAATTAGTATAGTACATCATTCTAGTTAAGTAAAGGCTAAAATCATATACCATCATTTAAATTCATATACATCATATACATCATTTAAATCCACACCATCATTTAAATTCAGGTGTGACGGCATAGGTCCACTTACATGCAGATTTTTTTTAATAAATGCATACTATCCTGCTACATAATAGACACACTGTTGAATCCATTGATGTAAAACCCTAGAGATGGAGGACAACTGTGAAATTACATGCAGATTTTTGATTGCACAGATGTTTAGCACCCCTAACCCTTGAGGTGTTCAAGGGTTACCAGAAGTATATGCAGAAAATATTTGGAAAAAATTCACCACATTTTCATGATAAAACTGCCAAACAACCTAGGAAGAGAAGAGATTTTCCTCAGTCATCTACAAAAGTAGGCCATCTACAAAAGTCCACAGCTAACATTATACTTAGTGGTGGAAGACAATGCTTTACTGTTAAGATCAAGAACAAGACAGGAAGTCTGTTCTTGCCACTTCTAATTAACATCGTACTGAATATCCTAGCTAGGGTAATTAGGCAAAATAATAAAATAAATAGCATACAGATTGTAAAAGAAAAAGTGAATTATCATTACAGATGGCATGGTCTTGTTATGTAGATTATCTTGAAAAATACACACACAGAGACATACACACACTATTATAACTAAAAAAGAAGTTAGTGAGACTGTAGTATATAGATCAATATATTAAAAAAATCAATCGCATTTCTACAAAATAGGAATAAATGTTCTGAAAGTAAAATTAAAGTGATTCCATTTATAATAGCATCAAAAATAATAAAATACTTAAGTATAAATTTTTTTGAAGTCTTATATTTAACAAAAGAAGTGCAAAGCATGTACATTGAAAATTATAAAACATCATTACCAAAAATTAAATAAGTAAGACATTTCATGTTTTTTGAGTGAAAACTTGATACTCTTGGAATGGCAATATTCCCCCAATTAAACTACAGATTCAATGCATTATTATCAAAACCCCATTTGGGTTTATTTTAAATAGACATTGATTTTCAAACCTGTTAAGGAACTTGCATCCAGAACACATTAAGCACTAGTATAACTCTATAATAAAAAGACAAATAACCCAATTAAAATGAGCAAAGTATTTGAATAGACCTTTCATTAAAGAAGATGAGCAAATGGCCAATAATTATATGAGAAGATGCTAAAATTTATTAGTCACTAGAGAAAATGCAAACAAAACTATAAAGAGATCCTACTTTACATGTACTAGGATGGCTTCCCAGGTGGCTCAGTGGGTAAAGACTGCCTACATTGCAGGAGACTCTGGAGATATGGGTTCGATTCCTGGGTTGGGAAGATCCCCTGGAGGAGGGCACAGCAACCTGCTCCAGTATTCTTTCTTGGAGAATCCCATGGACAGAGGAGCCTGGTGGGCTCTAGTTCATAGGTCACAAAGAGTAGACACAACTGAAGTGACTGAACACAGCACAGGATGGCAAAAATCAAAAAGACATGTAATAAACGTTGGCAAGGATATGGAGAAACTGAGAGCCTTATACATTGCTGGTGGGAATATAAAATGGTGTAACCACTTTGGAAAAGAGTTTAGCAATCACTTAAGAAATTAAACATGGAGTTATCTAATTACCCAGAAATTCCATTTCTACCCAAAAGAAATGGGTACTTTTCTATTGAAATGAAAAAAAAAAAGAAAACATACATCCACATGAACGGATGTGAATGTACACTTATATATGAATGTTTCTTGAAGCATTATTCATAATAATTAAAAGGTGGAAACAACTGAATGGATGAAAATAATATAGTATATTCATATAATTGCATACTACTTGGCAATAAAATGAAGTGCTGATACATGCTGCAACATGGATGAACTTTGAAAACATTGTACTAAGTGAAGAAAGCCAGTCACAAAACACCGGTTATTGTATTATTTCATTTATATGAAATGGCTATAACAGGTGAACCTATAGAGACAGAATATGACTTGCTTGGGCCTCAGGAGAGAAATGGGATGTGACAGCTTATATGTCTGGGTTTTTTAAGAAGGGCTTTTCTCCTGATTCACATGGTAGAAAATCCATCTGCAATCCAGGAGACCTGGGTTCAGTTCTTGGGTTGAGAAGATCCCCTGGAGAAGGGAATGGCAATCCATTCCAGCATTCTTGCCTGGAGAATCCCATGGACAAAGGAGCCTGGTAGATACAGTCCATGGGGTTGCAAAGAGTTGGACATAACTGAGCAACTAACACTTACGTCCTTACTTAAATTGTTCTAAAATTAAATTGCAGTGATGGTGATACAGTGCTTCTAGTACACTGAAAATATCCAATTGTACACTTTAAAGGGGTTAACAGTATGGATTGTGAAATATATCTCAATAAAGTTGTTTAAAGGGCTTCCTTGGTGGCTCAGCAGTAAATAATCCACCTGCAATGTTGAAGACATGGGTTCCATTCTTCGGTTGGGAAGATCCCCTGGAGAAGGAAATAGCAACCTACTCCAGTATTCTTGCCTGGGAAATCCCATGGACAGAGCCTGGCTGACTACAGTACAAAAGAGTCACAAAAGACTCAGACATGACTTAGCAACTAAAAATAAAAAACCAAAGCTGTTAAAAAGATCATGTTTTTAAACAGAATAATGTATTAGTAAGAAATGCATGTGATATGCTTAGTCGTGTCTGACTCTTGGCAACCCCATAGGCTATAGCCCACCAAGTTCCTCTGTCCATAGAATTTTCCAGGCTAGAATACCTGAGTGGGTTGCCATTTCCTACTCTAGGGGATATCCCCAAACCAAGGATTGAACCCAGATCTCCTGCATCTCCTACATTTGCAGGCAAATTCTTTACCATTGTGCCACCTTGAAAATCACCACCAAAAGTTCCTAAAATAAAACAGTTTTCATATAAAACAATAGCAAAAAAAAGACTAGGAAGAAACACAGTGTTGCAAAGTTTTTATACTAGTAGCCAACAAAGGAGAAATTGTAAGTTAGAATTGTAAAGAATACTTAATTGAAAAGTTGTCAGGAAAATAGACAAATTGAAACAAACAACAGAAAGTACAAAGAGATAGCAAATAGCAAGATGTATTACTTGATTTCAAGACTTATTGTGATGGTCAGTAATCAGCAGGGTGTAGTTTGGAATTCATATAGAGAAATACATCAATGGAATAGAATAGAGAATTCAGAAATACACCTACACAAACATGTGCAAATTAATTTTGCCAACAGTGAAAAACAATTTTGTGGGGAGATAGCAGTTTTAAAAAGATAATGGTGTGGAATAATGGTATATAAATATGCAAAATAACCCAGTTGATTGATGCCTTATATCATATGTAAAATATAACTCAAAATAGATTATAGACCTAAATGTAAAACCAAATGTTATAAAACTTCTAGAAGAAATCATAGAAAAATCTTCATGATATGTATAATAAGGTAAATATTTCTGAGCTACCACAATCAAAAGCACAACCAATAAAAGTTTCATCAAAATTTGAAAGCACTTTTATTTGAAAGACACTATGAGGAGAATGCAAAAACAAGTGGCAAACTGATATCTTGCAAAGCATATATCTGATAGGTGGTTTTTATACAGAAAAGGCAAAGATCTCTCACAACTCAATAGTGATATAACAAAGAACTGCTTAAAAATAGGTAAAATATTTGAGCACACACTTAACCAATGACAGTGTACAAATGGCAAAAAGCAAAAAGGATGCTCAGCATCACTAGTGATTAGAAAAATGCAATTTCAAAGTGCAATGAGATAACATGACACACATATTAGATCTGATAAAATTATAAAACTGACCATACACCAAATGCTGGCAAAAATTATAGAGGAACTGAATGTCTCCTACATTGCTTAGATAGAATAAAACATGGTAGAATCATTTCAGAAAAGTTTGGTGATGTCGTAAAATGTTAAGCATCCACCTAACATATGTTATAGGCATTTAACTCCCAGTCATTTATCCCAAAGGAATGAAAGTCTATGCCCATTAAAAAACTTTTATGTCAAAGCTCATAATACTTTTTATAATAGTTTATTTTAAAATAGCTAAAATGGGAAAAATTCAATTATCTTTCATCAGATGAATTGATAAACTGATTTGTTGATACAGAGCTACTCAATAATAAAAAGAAATGAACTATCATGAAAAACATATCAATCTCAAAATTATTTTGCTGAGTGAAAAAAGCCAGGATAAAGCAATAATCAAGATAAGTTCATCTAATATGTTAAACTCAGGACTTTATGAATAATTGTAAAGTATTGGTTAAGAGTGACTAAACCAAACTATACCATACAAATGTTTTGCTATTTCTTTATTTAAATTTTATTAAGTTAATGTTTAATATTCTTTTAACTTTTTTCCCTTGTGTACAAAAACCTTAAATATAAGCTTTGTAAATATTGGAATATTCTCTTTTCAAGGCAAAACTTTTAGTAGGTATATAAAGTGTATTGGTTATAAACTTTCTGTCCTCAGTAATAAAATTAAAGTTGAATTAAATGAAGTTAAGCAAAGAAAAAACTGTTTCAGAAGTTATAGGGCTAAAATTAAGAGAGAGAAATAGATGTGGAAAGAACAAAATATACCAGCAGGTTCTCATGAATAATTTAGAATAATAGAATTACCACAATTCCTGCAGACTGTGCACTTGGGGATATGCATTGCCTGGTTCTTTGGCAGTCTTAAAGTACAGCACTGAAGTGGAAATAACTGTTTGCTAGCTACTTTGGCTTGTAAGACTGGATGAAATTATGTGGACAAGAAGGACATTTTCTCAGAATAGTTTTGAGATTTAAAATTGAAGCAACTATGGAGTGAAACAGAAAATAAAGGGAGAAGATGGTATGATTTCAAAGAGTATTGTGTTCTCCATATCCCCTTGCAAAGGGTATGAGAACTTGAAATAGAGAATTGAGTTATTCTGAATTTCCTCTTTAACACGAAAACTGTTCTTTGGTGTCAAAGGCGATGGAACCCCACTCCAGTATTCTTGCCTGGAAAATCCCATGGATAGAGGAGCCTGGTAGGCTGCCGTCCATGGGGTTGCGAAGAGTCTGACCCAACTGAGCGACTTCACTTCCACTTTTCACTTTCATGCATTGGAGAAGGAAATGGCAACCCACTCCAGTGTTCTTGCCTGGAGAATCCCAGGGACAGGGGAGCCTGGTGGGCTGCCGTCTCTGGGGTCGCACAGAGTCGGACACGACTGAAGCGACTTAGCAGCAGCAGCAGTCTCCGTGGGATTCTTCTCCTTTGAATCTCAAACAGAAAATGATCTGAAAGACTGGTTTCCCAGTCTTCCCAAAGATAACCTATAACAAATTCCATCCTAATTCATATATAAAAATGATGGCCTTAGCATGTTGATTGTGGCTTAATTCTTTCCTGAAATCCCAGTTGAGAATGGTCTAGAGTGAATCACAAGCTTAAATAGAGTAATTTCACAGAAACCAAGGGCAAAACTACAGCCGGGCTTTTGAAATCTGACATTTCCTGGCAAAAGAATCAGGTTGATCAGGTTTTTACCAGGCTTCTTCCCCCCGAAATTGGTGTCATGTAGCCAAAACTGGCTCCTGGGGGCTCACTTTTGTGAGAGCAACAGTTGGTAATATCTTCATAGGCCAGTCAGTGTCCAAGAAGTTCACATAAGAAATAGAATCTGTGTGTGTGTGTGTGTGTCTGTGTGTGTGTCTGTGTGTGTGTGTAGGAGGTGGTGGTGGTGGTGTTTAGTCACTAAATTGTATCTGACTCTTTTGTGACCCCATGGGCGATAGCCTGCCAGTCTTCTTTGTCCATGGGATTTCTCAGACAAGAATTATAGAGTGGGTTACTGTTTCCTTCTCCAGGGAATCTTCCCGACCCAGGTATTGAACCCGCGTCTCCTGCATTGGCAGGGGGATTCTTTACCACTGTACTACCAAGTGTATGTATGTGCGTGGGGGTACTAGTCTTGTTTATTCCTTTTAAGTTAATACATTTGCTACTTGTCTTCTTTATGTCCCATATTAATCTTTGTTCCATGTGGTCTGAACTTACATGGACTCACATGTTCCATGTGGTCTGAACTTACATGAACTTACACCTTGTCTTTTCAAGGTCCTCATTTTCCAACTGCTCATGCACCATTAGAGGATATGCTTTTTTTCATTGTACTTTGCAAAATGAGAAGTGCCAGCTTTCCTTATAATCCAAGGAATTACTTTCTCGTATTTTGTAGTCCTATAGTCTTCTCTTTTTTTCAATTTATTTATTTATAGTCTTTTAATTTGAGCCTTTGATCCCAGTTTTGTAATCCTTTCATTACATATTTGTTTCCTACACTAAAATTATTTTTCAGTAGATAATCCATGGATACAGAATAATATTTTAAAGTTGCCAAAAAAAAAATGTGTTGTGGAATTTGTGTCTCCCTTCCCCTTATTTCCTGCTGTCCTTCTGAGAAGTAATCAACATTACTAATTCCTTATGAAACCTTTCAGATATTTTATGTATGTACATTATACAATCTTCTGTATATCTGTTTTCTTTAACAAATATTAGGTACTATAGATAATACTTTGCCCACGCTACTTTTTCCTTACAGTACTAAGCATTTTAACCTTTCTGCAGTAAAACTAACTTCCTGCTTAAAGTACACAGTAAAAATATGACAAGAAAAGTTGATTTTTTAAATACTAAATTTCTTCCATGTTTGACCTATGATTTGGCTTAACCAAAAAAGGAAATATGTGTATGTATGTGTGTGTATATGTGTGTGTGTATATATATATATATATCACATGATAACATATTAACCAAATACATTGGCTAAAGAAGATAATTTATTATATAACTTGAAACAAATTCTTGAAAACATATTTAAATCTGTTTTTGTGTGTGTGTGTTTATGTTGGTTTCACAGTTTGTCATGTAGACAAGACTGCTGACAATATGAGAACATAAAACCACTAATTTGTGAACTTGAACATAGCTCTGAATGGAAAACTATTCCTACAATATTAACTCTTCCAATGCATAAAAGAAGCCTTTTATATTATTTTGGGAAGAGAGGTGTAAGCTGTAAAAAATATAGTTATTCCTATCTTGGAATCTGACACATTCATTTGTCTAAAGGAATAACCTGGGAAAAGATGGATTTATAGTACTGGTACTTTCAAAATAGAGTATATAATAAGCTTCACATGTAGTAAATGACTTTGTTTTTTCCATAAAGCCAACATTAGGCTTAAATATTTAACAATAACTCTTAGAAGTGCTTTTAAGTCATTCCATCTTATTTTTAGTTTTATAATATTTACTTCTAAGTTACATTTTGCTTCTTAAATGAAATAGTTTTCTAAATGAGAAAAAAATACCTCCTGTGGTTGTTTCTAATTTCATTTTCTGCTAACATAGCTGTTGGCACTAGAAATGCAGAACAGTTTTCAGAGTGTACTGTCAACCATGTAATTTCTTGGCAAATATATGACAATTACTTTCCATGTAATTATAGTGTCATTCCATTGGATCCTACAGCTTAGTCAAGGAAGAGATTTACCAGGCAATATTGTCCATCATTCCACTTGTGGTTATTTCCTTATGTCAGTGTCCTGGGCACACCATACCTAGTGATTCTGTTAATACTGTAGTCAAGTCAAAGCCATAGCATTCAATAAAGACAACTAATTTTCTTGTGCTACTAGATTATTCTTTTGGATTAAGACTAAGCTATATTTTGGAGTTTGCCTTTATTACTCATTAACATTTTCCAGTAGTTATGTACAGATGTGAGAGATGGACCATAAAGAAGGCAGATCACCAAAGAATTGATGCTTTCAAACTGTGGTTCTGGAGAAGACTCTTGAGAGTCCCTTGGACAACAAGGAGATCAAATCAATCAATCCTAAAGGAAACCAACCCTGGATATTCACTGGAAGGACTGATGCTGAAACTGAAGCTGAAGCTCCAATACTTTGGCCACCTGATGCCAAAGAGCTGACTCATTGGAAAGGACACTGATGCTGGGAAAGACTGAGGGCAGGAGGAGAAGGCGGGGGACAGAGGATAAGATGGTTGGATGGCATCATTGACTCAATGGACATGAATTTGAGCAAACTCCAGGAGATAGTGAAGGACAGGGAAGCCTGGCATGCTGGAGTTCATGGGGTGGCAGAGTTGGACCCAAAACTGAGCAACTGAATAACAGCAAACCTTTCACAGGGGGCTTCCCTGGTGGCTCAGATGGTAAAGAAACTTCCTGCAATGAGGGAACATTCCATAAGCATATATTGAGAATTATCTTCAAAGAATCAAATGGAAATTTTAAACCAATAAATTAGCATAAACAGAAAATAAATAAAGTCAAAGGCATGAATAAGGTAAATGATTTTAACTTTAGAAAAGATTTATATTTGACACTGAAAACTCTTCCAAATTTAGAGTGCTTTTCTTGAACATTTTCCATTTAAAATATGTCTCAAGGCTCATCACTCAGCTTTTCAAAAGGAAACACAAAGGAAATGCATAGCTATTCACAAGCTAGAGTGAATTTTATATAAGAGAGCAGAAAAATATGTTGACATTTTTAGTTTAATAAAAATCTAACTTTTGGCTTAGTTTTCAGTAAGCAAAATGTTGAAATCCCTGAATCAAAAGTTTTTTTGAAAAAGTGTCACAATTTTAAATAGAATTTCATGTAATTTTCAGATACTTTTCTTTTTCGGTAGAGAAATGACATTGATGTTAAAAATTTCTCGGTTCCTAGGAGTGGTATCTTGGTCTGTATGACCCACTTACTCTTTATAGATATTTAGATTTAATAAAATGATTTTGATTTTATGGGAAAGCTTTTGATTATGATGATGAAAATAATCTGGAGATTTGAAGAACTTTCTGCATTTGGGTATATTGGCAACATTTCCATAAGATGAAGAAACATGAAGGAGAACATGAAAGTTTAAACTAATATATGTATATTTCATCATCATTTATTTAACTATATGATTAATTTTGAAAGTCTCCATTTAATTTTGCCAAAATGCACAGAACCTAGTGGAAAGAGACTTCAATTTTTACAAATAATCACTACTTATAATATATATTGCTCTATTTTATTTGAAAATGTTCTTTTTTTAGACCACTAAATGATTTACTATCAGCAACCCCTTTTTGGAGACCAAATGTCAAAAATCAGGAAATTATTTTACCAAGATGTGTGTATATTAACCACATTGTAGTTAATTTATAAGTATAAATATTTATTCATTTCTTCACAAGGAATATTTGTGTACGCATTTGATTCAAGGCAGAGTACAACCTTTGAGGAGGAGGCAGAGTTCAAATGGGAATAGGAAGCAAAGAACACAATGGTAGAGGTGACAGTCTGTTTATATCAGCTTGTAGTGACTTGTGATAGCCCATCATGAGCATCTCTTCTGAAAGCCATGTGTAATGATATCCTGTTGGTATCATGATACTGGTAGCAATGAAAGTATGAGTATAGTGAAAGTAAGCAAATGTTGAAGAAGAGGATTTTTTTTTTCTCTTTTTTGTCTCTCTCTCTTTTATATTTCTCAGATGTGGTAAGAGTCAGTTGTTAAATATTTTCTAGATCCCTATTAGGTAAAAGGTACAGTCTCTGTGATCAGATATACCTGATCAGTCCTGTTTCATCCTATACCAACTTTAGACAATTAATCTTGCTTAGACTTTTTCCTTATCTGTAAAGTGCAGTTCATATCATCACTAACATTATGTGTTTGTTATGAAGATTAAAGGAGGTAATAACTGTAAAATGCTTAGCATGGCTTGGTTCATAGAATAATTTTTTTTTCCATTACAAGCCACAGAGCAGTCAAAACATCCAAATGCATATTATATAATACTGCTCATCTTACCAAAAATCTTTATACTACATCTACCTGTGACACTCACACACTTTTCCCATTGCCTAAGCTTCTCCTCACATCATTCACTTTCTTTGCTTAGTAAATTCTGATACATCTATACATAATACATCTGGTACATCTGGTTCTAATACAACAGATGTTATAATTAGGTAGACTGAATCAGTAAGGATTGTTGAAGTAGCTTCAATATCTTCAGTTATGTAGAAAGTGTTAAGCTACTGTGTTGAAGGGAGTGCTCAGTTCTACCAAGGAAGCTGAGGATATATAGAAGAGGCAGAGTATGGATGGGATTGTGATAGACTGTGACTGTAGTGACTGTAGCCACCAAATTCAAAGATGCCTGCTCCTTGGAAGAAAAGCTATGACAAACCTAGACAGCGTTTTAAAAAAGCAGAGACATCACTTTCCCAACAAAGGTCCATATAGTCAAAGCTATAGTTTTTCCAGTAGTCATGTATGGATGTGAAAGTTGGACCATAAAAAAGGCTGAATGCTGAGGAATTGATGTTTTTGAACTGGGGTGCTGGACAAGACCCTTGAGAATCCCTTGGACAGCAAGGAGATCAAACTAGTCAATCATAAAGGAAATCAACCCTGAACATTCATTGGAAAGACTGATGATGAAGCTCCCACACTTGGGCCATCTGATAGTAAGTGATGACCTATTGGAAAGGACCTTGATTCTGGGAAAGATTGAGGGCAGGAGGAGAAGGGGTAACAGAAGATGAGATGGTTGGATGGCATCACTGACTCAGTGGACATGAGTTGGAGAAAACTCTGGGAGATGGTGAAAGACAGGGAAGTCTGGCATGCTGCAGTTCATGGGATCACAAAGAGTCAGACACGACTTAGTGACTGAATAACAACAACAATCAATCATTCATGTGTTTTTATTGCTTGAAGTCTTGCTAAGATATCTTTGGGACAATATTCTTCCTTTGGACTATTCTTTCTCAAGAAAATTTGTTATTACTGAAATATTTAAAGTACTAGACTAGTGCTTAAAGTACAGTAATATATTAAAAGTATAATAATATATTTAGCCATAGATATAAAGCCATTCAATTATAATATAGCCTTTTGTATTTATTATGAGTTCAGAGGGTTAAATGAGGGGTGATGAGTTTCAAGCTATGTTTTTAGGTGGTTTATTTTCACTGTGGAGCTCCAGTGGTTGGTGTGCTAAACCCTTGCTTGCTCTGAACATGATTAGGCTCCCCTGTCTCTTCTATCCTGACAACTCTCAATAAAAATAAGGTCTGTATCCAGCTGGTCCATTGAGAAGGACAATTCAGTGGTCTCTTCAGGGCACAAGACATCTAGGGCAAGTCTCAAATCCATAACAAACATACTTTGATTCTCACACACTTTGATTCTCAGTAGAAAGTGCCACATCTCTTCTGGTTGGCTTCAACCTTTTCATCCCCCTGTTGTGCTGCAGCAAGCTCTACTTTAAGGGTGAGAAATTGAAACCCTGAACTCTCTACGTGGAGCAGCCTCTTTTTTTTCCCCTCTGTAATTTTTTTTTTTAATAGCTTATATCTCTCAATGAAGCAACACTTACCTAAGGGAAAAGAATCTGACCCAGCTCAAGTTCTGAAGTTAGTATTAGTCTTTATCCGATCAAGAGATTTGAATACTATATGATCCATGAAGATAGTCTCTGCAAACAAAGAGATTTGCACTGATGCAAACAAAGAACCCAGTAAGGGAATTAGAGATTTATAGGAAAAAAACATCACTTTAATTTCACATACCGGAATCCACTTCATGAAAACTTTTCAAAGTAAAATCAAGTATATCCCCAAACTTAGCTAAGACAATAAAAGTAATTTGTCAAAATCTAACGCTTTGAGAGTTACAGAGAAAGTACTTCTAGTTCTGACCCTTAGGACCTGTCATTACTATGAGAGGCTGTAAAAAGTTTTGGGAGAAAGGTATTAAAGAAGTAGAAGTTGATAAGGTAGAAGTCTCTGCAGCTGTTATAAAAGTAAATCTTCCTAAACCAGAGCCAACTGTAAAAGAAAAAGATTTACTGCTGGCTGTCTCTGTCCCTGCTGCTGTAATGGGCACCATTAGCTATATGTTGTGAAAGCAGCCACTCGAGAAGATGGGAGACATTACCTTTTAGATTGATTTTGGAATTCTCAGGGCTATTGTTCTACATTCTTAAGAAAAGTTTCATGGAATGAGCAGATAGTTTTAGACTTAGCTTTAGTGACTTCATCACTGAGGCTGTATAGTGTGGTGGTTGGCTTTGATTTTAGATACGTGTAGATTTGAAAGGCAGTTCCACTATTAATTGTGCCTTACTGGGGAGGTTGCATTATATTAAAATTTTCAATTTTGTAATTGAGAAAATGAAATGGTGATAACAGCAAATACTTTATCATTGTGAGGATTAGAATATGCTAATATAACTCTAACATTATTATTAAAGCACTTGGCATATATCACAGTAAATGTAAACTTAAAATCAGAGTCAGATCGTGGTCTCTCAGTGCTTGCCATGCTAATTGGCTATTCTATAATTGTCATATTATAAAGAAATTGACCTCATTTTTCATCCATTTGAAAAATTGTTAGTCTGTGAGATAACAAACATATTAAAGGAAAAGGACAATCATAAAATGATTGTTTAGCTCTTTATGTATTCAAAAATCACCCCCAAACACTCAATGAAGTGAGCCTTCAACAGATATTAATTCATTGATTAAGCACAAAGAAACAGAAACTTAGTTTTGATTGTTGTTGGTGTTTAGTCTCTAAGTCATGTCTGAGTCTTTGTAACCACATGGACTGTAGCCCACTAGGTTCCCCCGTCCATGGGATTTCCCAGGCAAGAATACTGGAGTGGGTTGCTGTTTCCTTCTCCAGGGGATCTTCCTGACCCAGGGATCGAACCTGAGTCTCCTGCACTTGTGGGTGGGTTCTTTACCACTGAGCCTCCGGGGGAAAAAGATTTAAAGAGGAAGAGAGCAAGTTGGAAACAAAGGACAAAAAAAAAAAAAAAAAAAAAGCATACAATAACCACAGAGTTTCTTTGTACAGTTGACTAAAGATTGCAGCACTGTGAGTCGGTCTCTGAGTGAAAGAAACAAGATGTACAGTTTCACCCTCGAACAGTGCAGGTTTAAACTGCGCAGTTCCACTTACACACCAGATTTTTTCAATACATACAAACTGCAACACTAAATGATCCAGGGTTGCCTGAATCTGTGGATGGGGAACTGAGAAGACAGACGGCCAACAGTGGGTGGGTCCTCCACCCGCCTCAGTTACTCAAGTGTCAACTGCACCTGATTCTGTTCATGCTCTTTATATGTGTTACCTCATGTTATTCACACACTAGTCCTATGAAGGCAAGATTACTTTTTAATATTACTAATAAAAAGCAAAGACCAAGGAAGCTTGTGTACTGAAGTCCTATAGGAATAGAGATGAGATGGATTTAACTGATTTTCTGACATCCTTCTTTGATGTTTATGGTAATAATTGAGGTCAAGGCAACACAGAGTTCCCAGCTTTGTTTGAATGGAGGAAGCTTGTATAGCAATGACCATTTTCTCCTTCTGGAAAGGACCCAAGAGAATCCAGTGAGCCTTTTCTCTCTAGAATTCAGGTGTGACTCCAAACAGCTGACAGTTGACTAGCCAATTAGACTGCAAAAAAGATATAATATCATACAAATATCAATTTCCAAACTCTTTCAGACCCTGAGAAGTGTCAAGCAGCATGTGTGTGTGTGTGTGTGAGAGAGAGAGAGAGAGAGTGTGAAAATAAGAGATGAGAGGAGGACTCCATTTTATTTATGTCACTTTTTGTTCCCTTTATTATTACCCATATACTCATTTAATAGCATGTTAAATGATCAGAGCAATAAGCTATATGTTCTTCATCTTGGGTTTCTTTCTCTGATGCTTTTCTTACAGTTATTTTCTCTTATAGGACAGCCTGGGCATATTTGTGTTATAGTGGGTTGTTAGATTCTAGTAGTTCTAGGTGTCTAGGGTAGAGGAAATGGGTCTTTTGCAAAGGAACACCTTTAAATCAGAGTGTTGAAGACTTTTAGTGTCAGTGAGGCAAAAATATGATTATCAATTTATCATGTTATAATAATGCATCTCAAATCAGTTAACATCAGAGAGAAAAATATTAAGGCTGCTTCTTTGGTAGAAGGTGATGTGCTTCTCATCACTGTAAATACTAGAAAAATAGCATCTTAAATGATCAATTCTGAGCTTTACAAAATAATATAAAAAAGTATCTTAAATGCAAGACATTTAGTGGCCATTATTCTTATTCAGTAGGGAATTTTCCTCATACTAACCATAATAATAACCATTGTGTGGACACTTTTTATACCTTTTTCCCATCTCTAAATTTTCTTCCTGTGCTTAGAAAATTGTCCACTTTTAGAGTTTCAGCTTTTCTCTATAAAATTAGAAAAAAATTGTCAGCCTCCTCGATAGCTGGAGCATGGTCATGTGACCTGGTTTCTACCAATCAGACGCACATGCTTCAAAAGCTGGTGACCTAGAGGCAGGTTATGTGCAGAGTCCATTCTGGCAAGGCCAGCAGATGACATATACAGTTTCCAGGATCAGCAGTGATGGACATTCCAAGAAAGTGTCAGGGCCTATAATTAGAGTCTGGTAGAGAGTAACTGGAGAGGGAAATGGCAACCCACTCTAGTGTTCTTGCCTGGAGAATCCCAGGGATGGGGGAACCTGGTGGGCTGCGTCTATGGGGTGGCACAGAGTCGGACACAACTGAAGCGACTTAGCAGCAGCAGCAGCAGCAGCAGCAGCAGCAGCAGCAGCAGAGAGTAACAGAAACTAGACTGCATAGTGGGAATTGTTACCTCTCACTGATGTTTTATAATTCATTGATTTTTTAAAATTAAACTTAGGGGCTTTAATAAAATTAGAAATGTATATCTCAGGTATAAGTTATAAATTACAGTGCTGTGTGACCACCCAGAAGCCCCATTGTCTGGCTATGCCAAACAATAGCTCTTGAGCCCAAGAGCCCTCAGTCTTATGACAGAATTCTAAGTAAACAGATTATTTTCCCAGACAGCAATCTTTTTTCTTTTCTTTTGAAATTTTTGTCTGTTTATTTTAATGGACTCTATCTTAGAGTATTCTATATCACAGAAAAGTTGAGCATAAGTAGAGCATTCCTATTTTATACCTTCCACTCAATACACAGTTCCTCCAATTATTAAATATTTTACATTAATATGATTAATATGGTACATTTGTTAAAATTATAAGCCAGTGGTGATATTAACTAAAGTCCAAACATTATTCAGATTTCCTTCATTTTTACCGAATGCCTTTTTTCTCCTCTACAATTTCACATTAAATTTGGTTGTCACATCTCCTTTGGCTCTCCTCGACTGTAAGTTTCTCAGAGATTTCTGCTTTCTTTGTTTTTGGTGAACTAACTGAGTACTGGTCGGATATATTATAGGACATTTTTCTATTAAAGTTTTACTGATGTTTTTCTCATGACTAGACTGGGGTTATGGGCTTTTAGAAGGAAGATTATAGAAATAAAGTGCCATTTTCATCACATCATATCAAGAGTCATGATCTGTGATTAGCATCATGATCTGTGACTGATGATGTTGAGTTAGATCACTTGGCTGAAGTAGTTGGTTAGGTTTCTCCAGTGTAAAGTCAGTCCTACACTGTACTCTTTGGAATTTTCTTTGGAAGAGAGTCACCATGCACAACACACTTTTAAAGAGTAGGAACTCATGTTTCCTCTCCAGTAGGGTTGGGTATCTACATAATTTATTTGGAGTTCCTTTGCATGGAAGATATCCCTGTGTTCCCCCATTTATCAATTTATTCCATCAGTTATTTATATTGGGAAAGGTTAGTGGATGTCTATTTTATACTTTAGATTTTAACCTAATACTACTTTCATTATTTTGTTCACTTTGTTCCAGGTTAGGCCATTGGAAGGTCTTTCATTTGGTTCCTGTGCCCCTTTGATATACTCCTCTCACTGTCTGTTTGCATTTATAAAAGCATTTCCTTAACTTTTGGCACTGCAAGATAATCCAGCTTCATCTTATCCATTCCCTGAAAAGCTTTAAAATCAGCTATTGCTCCAAAAACCCTGAATTCTTTTATTGGAGAGTGGTATTGGAAATCAAGATCTGGGTGCTACGTGTGCCTTTTGCTAGTAGGTTGTTGTTTCTTTCAGGCCCTCTTGGGTGACAGAGCAGAGAAATATATGTGTGTATGTTGACTCATGTATATACAAAAGTCTATAGCTATTTCTACATGTAATCGTCTGAATTTCTATTAAACATAAGTTCTTATTGCTATTTCTAATTCTAATTTATTACCGCATGGAACATTCTAGTCCTCATCCCTTGTGCTCAGAAGCTCAATCCTTCCTGACTCTTTTTGACCCCAGGGACTATAGCCCCCCAGGCTATTCTGTGCATGGGATTTTCCAGGCAAGAATACTGGAGTGGAGCCATTTCCTCTCCAGGGGATCTTCTCTACCCAGGAAGAAGAACCAAACCCTCATCTCTTAGGTCTCCTGTGTTTGACAGGCAGAGTCTTTACCACTAGCACCACCTGGGAAGCACAGCCCTAACCCCTTGTTCATACATGAATCTCTGCTTCATGGTGAAATGCGTAGATCTTATCACCTGCCATACATTTACGTTCTCAATTGTTCAATTCTAGTATGTGTGTACAAAGTTGGCTTAAAATTCAACATTCAGAAAACTAAGATCATTGCATCTGGTCCCATCACTTCATGGCAAATAGATGGGGAAACAGTGGAAACAGAAGCAGATTTTATTTTTTGGGCTCCAAAATCACTACAGATGGTGACTGTAGCCATGAAATTAAAAGACACTTGCTCCTTGGAAGAAAAGTTATGACCAACCTAGACAGCATATTAAAAAGCAGAGACATTACTTTGCCAACAAAGGTCTGTCTAGTCAAAGCTATGGTTTTTCTAGTAGTCATTTATGGATGTGAGAGTTGGACTGCAAAGAAAGCTGAGCACTGAAGAACTGATGCTTTTAAATTGTGGTGTTGGAGAAGACTCTTGAGAGTCCCTTGGACTGCAAGGAGATCCAACCAGTCCATTCTAAAGGAAATCAGTCCTGGGTATTCATTGGAAGGACTGATGCTGAAGCTGAAACTCCAATACTTCGGTCACCTGATGCGAAGAGCTGACTCATTTGAAAAGACCCTGATGCTGGGAAAGATTAAAATCAGGAGGAGAAGGGGATGAGAGAGGATGAGATGGTTGGATGGCATCACTGACTTAGTGGACATGAGTTTGGGTAAACTCCGGGAGTTGGTGATTGATAGGGAGGCCTGGTGTGCTGCAGTCCACGGGATCGCAAAGAGTCGGACACCACTGAGCGACTTAACTGACTGAACTGAGTGTACATGTGTAGCAGTATTAGAATTATTAACTTATACTCATGTAGTAAACAGTTTTATTGACTAAAATATAGGATTTATGTGCCGTTCCTTTCCCCTGATAGCTCAGTTGGTAATGAATCTGCCTGCAGTGTTAGAGAGCGAGTTCGATTCCTGGGTTGGGAAGATCCCCTGGAGAAGGGAAAGGCTACCCACTCCAGTATTCTGATGTAGAGAATTCCAAGGACTGTACAGGTTCACAAAGAGTCGGACATGACTGAGAGACTTTCACTTTCCTTTTGTATTTAATCTTATAGTCTACATTTGCATTTTGAGTTTGATTATGTCAGTTCCTCCCCACTGCCCCCTCTTCAGTATGGTTGTTTTATACATTTGCAATAGTTAGAGTTCACTTATTACAGTCCACCTTCTTTCTTGGGATCCTCTGAATGTCTAAATGATTTATTTTTCAATTTGCATGCATCATCCTTGTGTTGTAAAATTTTGTAGTTTTAATAAATGTGTAATGTCATACATCTAACATTAGAGTATCATACACAATAGTTTCCGTGCTGTGAAAAATGTCCTGTAATTCACATGTTCATCCCCCCTGCACCTCCAAATTCTTGACACCACTTATCTTTTCCTAAAGTATGTAGCTTGTTCACACTGGCTTTTTTCACTTAGAGGGGTAAATGAATTCATTTAAGGTTTCTCATGTCTTTTTGTGAGTTGATAGTTCATTTATTTATGTCATGAATAATTCAAGCATAGATATACACAATTTGTTGATACATTGATCTATTGAAGAGCATCTTTGTTGTTTCCAGTTTTTGACAGTTACGAGTAAAGCTTATATAAACATTTTGTTCAAGGTTTTCGTTGTTGTTGACATAAACTTTCAGCTCAATTAGGTAATTACCTGGAAGTGTGATAGATAAAATATATTAGTTCAGTTCAGTTCAGTTGCTCAGTTGTGTCTGACTCTGTGACCCCATGGACTGCAGCACACCAGGCTTTGTGTCAATCACCAACTACCTGAGCTTTCTCAAATTCATGTCCTTCAAGTCAGCGATCCCATCCAACCATCTCATTCTCTCATCCCCTTCTCCTCCTGCCTTCAATCTATCCCAGCATCAGGATCTTTTCAAATGTGTCAGTTCTTCGCATCAGGTGGCCAAAGTATTGAAATTTTAGCTTCAGCATCAGTCCTTCCAGTGAATATTCGGGATTGATTTCCTTTAGAATGGACTGGTTTGACTCCTTGTAGTCCAAGGGACTCTCAAGAGTCTTCTCCAACACCACAGTTCAAAAGCATCAATTCTTTAGCGCTAAACTTTCTTTATAGTCCAACTCTCACATCCATACATGACCACAGGAAAAACCATAGCTTTGACTAGACAGACCTTTGTTGGCAAAGTAATGTCTCTGCTTTTTAATATGCTGTCTAGGTTGATCATAACTTTTCTTCCAAGGAGCAAGCATCTTTTGATTTCATGGCTGCAATCACCATCTGCAGTGATTTTGGAGCCCCCCCAAAGTAAAGTGATTTTCATCTGCAGTAATTTTGGAGTCCCCCAAAATAGTCTATCACTGTTTCCATTGTTTCCCCATCTATTTGGCATGAAGTGATGGGACCAGATGTCATGATCTTAGTTTTCTGAATGTTGAGTTTTAAGCCAAATTTTTCACTCTCCTCTTTCACTTTCATCATGAGGCTCTTTAGTTCTTCTTCGCTTTCTGCCATAAGGGTCATGTTGTCTATATATCTGAGGTTATTGATATTTCTCCCAGCAATCTTGATTCTAGCTTGTGCTTCATCCAGCCTGGCATTTCACATGATGTACTCTGCAAAATGTTAAATAAGCACGGTGACAATATACAGCCTTGATGTATTCCTTTCCTGATTTGGAACTAGTCTGTTGTTTCATGTCTGGTTCTAACTGTTGCTTCTTGACCTGCATACAGATTTCTCAAGAGGTAAGTAAGGTGGTGTGGTATTCTCATCTCTTTTAGAATTTTCCAGTTTGTTGTGATTCACACAAAGGCTTTGGCTTAATCAATAAAGCAGAAATACAAGTTTTTCTGGAACTCTCTTGCTTTTTTGATGATCCGTCAGATGTTGGCAATTTAATCTCTGGTTCCTTTGCCTTTTCTAAATCCAACTTGAACTTCTGGAAGTTCACGGTTCACGTACTGCTGAAGCCTAGCTTGGAGAATTTTAAGTATTACTTTACTAGCGTGTGAGATGAGTGCAATTGTGCAGTAATTTGAGCATTCTTTGGCATTGCCTTTCTTTGGGATTGGAATGAAAACTGACCTTTTCCAGTCCTGTGGCCACTGCTGACTTTTCCAAATTTGCTGGCATATTGAGTGCAGTGCTTTCACAGCATCATCTTTTAGGATTTGAAATAGCTCAATTGGAATTCTATTACCTCCATTAGCTTTGTTCGTAGTGATGCTTTCTAAGGCCTACTTGACTTCACATTCCAGGATATTTGGCTCTAGGTGAGTGATCTAGTTCTAGTGATACTGTTCTTCTGTGTATTGTTGCCACTTGTTCTTAATATCATCTGCTTCTGTTGGGTCCATACTATTTCAGTTTATTGTGCCAATCTTTGCATGAAATATTTCCTCAGTATCTCTAATTTTCTTGAAGAGATCTCCAGTCTTTCCCATTCTGTTGTTTTCTTCTATTTCTTTGCACTGATCACTGAGGAAGGCTTTCTTATCTCTCCTTGCTATTCTTTGGAACTCTGCATTCTAATGGGTATATCTTTCCTTTTCTCCTTTGCCTTTCACTTCTCTTCTTTTCTCAGCTATTTGTAAGGCCTCTTCAGACAATGGGTATGGTCTTGATCACTGCCTCCTGTACAATGTCACGAACCTCCATCCATAGTTCTTCATAGATGAAATATATGATAAGACTATATATGGCTTTGTACTGCCAAATGGTCCTCTAAAGTGACTGTACTATTGTGCAATTTCTCCAGTAATGAATGACAGTTTCTGTTGCTCTGCATCCCTATTGGCATTGCCAGATTTTGGATGTTAGCCATTTTAATAGGTGTTTGATAGTTTTGCATTGTTTTAATTTGTGATTACCTAAAAACAGAAAATGTTGTGCAGCTTTTTATATGCTTATTTAACATCCATGTATATTTGTTTTGAGGTGCCTTTTCAGATTTTCTGTCCATTTTCTTATTGGAATGCCTTTTTCTTGTTATTTTAGGTCTTTGCATACTTTGGATGTTGGTCTTTTATCAGATGTGTTTTGCCAGATTTTCTTTGTGACCTGTCTTTTCATTCTCTTAATAATGTCTTTCTTAGAACAGTTTTCAATTTTCGAATGTGCAACATATCAAATTTTTCATGAAATTTCCTTTTAACTTTGTTTGTTAAAAGTCCTTGCCAAAAGCAAAGTCAATATATTTTCTCACATGTTATCTTCTAGAAGTTTATGCTTTTGCATTTTGCATTTTTGTTTATGGTCCATTTGAGTTAGTATTTTTCGAAATGTGTAATGGCTATGTGTTAATATGTCCTGTAAAAAATGTCCTGTACTTCACATGTTCTAAATATGTGTACATATTTAAGAGAAATCATATGGTACTTGTCTTTATATATCTTGACTTATTTCACCTAGCGTAATGTTTTTGATATTCATTCATGCTTTCTCAAATGACAATGCTTTACTATTTTTTATGGCTGAATAATATTTTGTTATGAATATTATCATAATTTCTTTATCCATAAATAGACACTTCTGTTGTTTCCGTATCTTGGCTATGGTGAATAATGGTTCAATGGACATGAGGGTATTTATTTGAGTTAGTGTTTTTGTACCTTTGAATAAATACCCAGAAGTGGAATGACTGTTTCATGTGGTAGTTCTATTTTTAATTTTAATGAATTATTGTAAGTTTTTATTGAAATATATTTGGTTTGCAATATTGTGCTAATTTCTGCTGTACAGCAAAGTGATTCAGTTATACACACACACTTTCTTTTTTATATTCTTCTCCATTATAGTTTATCACAGGATATTGAACATAGTTCCGTGTACTATTCACAGGATTTTGTCATTTAACCATTCTGTATGTATCTATTTCTATTTTTTTTAAGGAACGTCCACACTATTTTCCATAGTGGTTGCACCAATTTACACTCCCACCAAAATGCATAAGGGTTTCCTTTTCTCCACATACTCACCAAAACACCAATAGATTTTCTTACATGTTATCTTCTAGAAGTTTATGCTTTTACATTTTGCATTTTTTGTTTATGGTCTATTTGTGTTAGTATTTTTTGAAAGGTGTTAAGGGCTGTGTGTTAATCTGTGCTATATAAAATGTCCTGTACATCACATGTTCTAAATATGTGCGTGCATATTTAGATTGCACATATAAGAGAAATCATATGTACTTGTCTTTATCTATCTTGACTTATTTCACCTAGTGTAATGTTTTTGATTCTCATCCATGTTGTAACAAATGACACTGTTTTACTATTTTTTATGGCTGAATAACATTTTGTTATGAATACATACCATAATATTTTTATCCATCAATAGACACTTCTGTTGTTTCCATATTAACCTCATATCAGATACATGATTTGCAAATATTTTCTCTCATTGAGTAGGTTGCCTCTTAATATTGTTGGTGGTTTCCTTTGTTGTACAGAAGCTTTTCATTGTTTCATTTCCATAGAAACTTTACAATCAGCTTGTTGACATCAACAGTATTGAGTCTTTTAATCCATGAACACTGAATTTCTCTTCATATATTTAGATCTTTGATCTTTTATTCAGAGTTCTATACAGATCTCATACATATTTCATTCAGTTCAGTTTAGTTCAGTCGCTCATCGTGTCCGACTCTTTGCGACCCCATGAATCACAGCACACCAGGCCTCCCTGTCCATCACCATGTCCCAGAGTTCACTCAGACTCACGACCATCGAGTCAGTGATGCCATCCAGCCATCTCATCTTCTGCCATCCCCTTCTCCTCTTGCCCCCAATCCCTCCCAGCATCAGAGTCTTTTCCAATGATCAACTCTTCGCATGAGGTGGCCAAAGTACTGGAGTTTCAGCTTTAGCATCATTCCTTCCAAAGAAATCCCAGGGCTGATCTCCTTCAGAATGGACTGGCTGGATCTCCTTGCAGTCCAAGGGACTTTCAAGAGTCTTCTCCAACACCACAGTTCAAAAGCATCAATTCTTTGGCACTCAGCCTTCTTCACAGTCCAATTCTCACATCCATACATTACCACTGGAAAAACCATAGCCTTGACTAGACGGAACTTTGTTGGCAAAGTAATGTCTCTGCTTTTTAATATGCTGTCTAGGTTGGTCATAACTTTCCTTCCAAGGAATAAGCGTATTTAATTTCATGGCTGTGGTCACCATCTGCAGTGATTTTGGAGCCCATAAAATAAAGTCTGACACTGTTTCCACTGTTTCCCCATCTATTTCCCATGAAGTGATGGGACCAGATGCCATGATCTTTGTTTTCTGAATGTTGAGTTTTAAGCCAAGTTTTTCACTCTCCTCTTTCACCTTCATCAAGAGGCTTTTTAGTTCCTCTTCACTTTCTGCCATCAGGGTGGTGTCATCTGCATATCTGAGGTTATTGATATTTCTCCCGGAAATCTTGATTCCAGCTTGTGCTTCTTCCAGCCCAGCATTTCTCATGATGTACTCTGCATAGAAGTTAAATAAGCAGGGTGACAGTATACAGCCTTGACGTACTCCTTTAGATTTATACTTAAATTTTCTCTTTGTTTGATACTAATGTAAGTGATAGCCTCTCTTTAGTTTCAAATTCCTATTGTTCATTGCTGGTATATAGAAAAGCAAATGATTTTTCTGTATTAACCTGTATCTTGTGAACTTGCCATACTCATTTTATTCTGGACTTTTGTTGTTGTTGCTTTTTTTTTTTTTTTTTTTAGATTCTTTGAGATTGTCCACATGGATAATCATGATATCTTTGAACAAAGACAGTTTTAGTTTTCTTCCCAATCCATTTACCTTTGCTTCTCTTATATTATTGCATCAGCTAGGATTTCTAGTACAAAGTTTAATAGACATGTTGCTAGGGAACATGTGTTTTGTCCTTGATTTTAGAGGAAAAAAATCTAGTTTCTCACAATGAAATATGATATTAGGTATAAGTTTTTTGTAGATTTTCTTTATAAGATTGAAGAATCTCTTTCGCTTCCAAGTTTGCTGATGGTTTTCATCATCAATAGATGTAGGATTTTTTCAAATTGTTTTCTAAGTTAATATGATTTTATGATTCTTATTCTTTAATCTTTTGATGCAAAGAATTATATTAATTAATTTTAAAATATCTAATCAGCCTTGCATACTTGGAAAAAATCCCACCTACTTCTGGTGTTTACTGATGTTTATACATTATGGGATTTAGTTTGCTAGTATTTTGTTGAGGAGTTTTAACTTATATTCATAAGAAATACTGGTCTATAATTTTTCTTCCTTGTGATATCTTTATCTGGGTTAGGTATTAAGGTAATATTGGCCTCAGAAAGAGTCAGGAAATATTCTTCTTTTTTCTAGGAGAGATTGTAGAGAATTGAAAGTATTTCTTTCATAAATGTAGAATTTAGTAGTGAATCATCTGGTTCACTTGCTTTCTTTTTTGAAAGCTTGTTTATTATTTAATCTATTTCTTTAATAGTTATATTTCTATTCAGGTTATCTATTTCTTTTTGTGTGAATTTTGGTTGTTTTTGTCTTTCATAGAATTGGTCAGTTTTATCTGTTACAAGCATTATTGGCATAGAATTATTCATAACATTCCTTTATTATATTAATAAGAGTCTATGTGATCAGTAGTGATGGCCTCTCTCTCATGTCTGATATTAGTAATATATGCCTTTTTCTCTTTTTTTCCTTTCTGTATTTAATGTAAAATATTATTTTTAAACTTGCTATAGATTTATCAGGGCTTCCCACATAGCTCAGTGGATAAAGCATCTGCCTGCAACGCAGGAGACCCTGGTTTGATTCCTGGGTTGGGAAGGACCCCTGGGGAAGGGATAGGCTACCCACTCCAGTGTTCTTGGGCTTCCCTGGTGGTTCAGATAGTAAAGAATCTGCCTGCAATGCGGGAGGCATGAGTTTGATCCTTGGGTTGGGAAGATCTCCTGGAGGAGGATGTGGCAACCCACTCCAGTATTCTTGCCTGGAGAATTCCATGGACAGAGGAGCCTGGCAGGCTACAGTTCATGGGATTGGAAGTCGGACATGACTTAATACTATCTTTCTTTCTTAGATTTATCAACTTTATTGGTCCTTTCAAAGCACCAGGTTTTGGTTTCTTTGATTTTCTCTGTTGATGTTCTGTTTCCAGTTTCATTTATTTCTGCTCTAATTTTTATTATTTCTTTTCTTCTCCTTGCTTAAGTTCCTCTTCCATCTCTAGTTCCCTGAGGTGGAACCTTAGTTATTGATTTTGGGTATTTTACTTTTCTATTACAAGCATCCAATGCTATCAGTTTTCTTCTTGGCTGACTCTTTTGGCTGTATCCCATGGATTTTGATAAACTGTATTTTCATATTCATTTAGCTTGAAATACTTAAATAGTTCTTTTGAGAATTCTTGACCCTATGTTATTTAGAAGGATAATGGTTATTTTCCAAGTATTTTGGAGTTTTAAAGTTATCTCTCAGTTATTGATTTCTAGTTTAATTCCATTGTGATGTAATAAGTTATTTATGCATGATAAATATTCTTTTAAATTGTTAAATTATATTTTAGGGGCATTAATATGGTCTATCTTGTGAATCTTCCAAGTGAGCTTGAGAAGAATGTGCTTTCTGTTATTATTGGGTGAAGAATTCCAAAATCATCAACTAGATCCAGTTGATTAATGGTGGTGTTCAGTTTAACTATATAATTACTGCTTTTCTGCCTGCTGGATCTATCAATTATGGAAAGAAGAATGTTAAAGTCTCCAACTCTAATATCTGATTTGTCTATTTCTTCTTGCCTTCCATATATTTTGCCTCATGTGTTTTGATGTTCTCTTTTTAGGTGCATATGTTAAGGATTGTAATTTAATTTTGGAAAAGTATTCTCTTTATCATTATGTAGTGGCCCTCTTTATCCTGATAATTTTCCTTTTTCTGTAGTCTTCTTTGTGTATAATTGATATTGCTACTTCAGTTTCCTTTCAATTACTGTTGCTGCTACTAAGTCGCTTCAGTCGTGTCCGACTCTGTGTGACCCCATAGACTGCAGCCCACCAGGCTCCCCCGTCCCTGGGATTCCCCAGGCAAGAACATTGGAGTAGGTTGCCATTTCCTTCTCCAATGCATGAAAGTGGAAAGTGAAAGTGAAGTCGCTCAGTTGTGTCTGACTCTTTGCGACTCCATGGGCTGTAGCATACCAGCCTCCTCCGTCCATGGGATTTTCCGGGCAAAAGTACTGGAGTGGGGTTTACCTTCTCCTCAATTACTGTTAACATGGTATATTTTTTGAATCACTTCATTTTTAATGCATCTATATGTTTATATTAAAAGTGTTGTTGTTCAGTCACTAAGTCACGTCCAACTCTTTTTGACCCCATGGACTGCAGCATGCCAGGCTCTCCTGTCATTCACTATCTCCCAGAGTTTGCTCAAACATGTCCATTGAGTCAGTGATGCAATCCAACCATCTCATCCTCTGTCACCCCCTTCTCCTCCTGCCCTCAGTCTTTCCCAACATCAGGGTCTTTTCTAACGAGTCAGCTCTTCACATCCTGTGGCCAAAGTACTGAAGCTTCAACTTCAGCATCAGTCCTTCCAATGAATATTCAGGGTTAATTTCCTTTAAGATTGGCTAGTCTTATCTGTATGCTCTCCAAGGGACTGTCAAGTCTTGTCCAGCACCACTGTTCGAAAGCATTGTTTCTTCAACACTCAGCCTTCTTTATGGTTCAGCTCTCACATCAGTGCATGACTACTGCAAAAACCATAGCCTTGGCTATATGGACCTTTGGTAGCAAAGTGATGTCTCTGCTTTTTAATATGCTGTCTAGGCTTGTCATAGCTTTTCTTCCAAGGAGCAAGCGTCTTTTAATTTCATGCCTGCTGTCACTGTCCACCATGATTTTGGAGCCCAAGAAAATAAAACCTGCCACTGTTTCCAGTTTTTCCCCATCTAGTGCCCTGAAGTGATGGGACCAGATGCTATGATCTTAGTTTTTTGAATGTTTAGTTGTAAGCCAAATTTTTCACTCTCCTGCTTCACCTTCATCAGGAGAGTCTTAGTTCCTCTTTGCTTTCTGCCATTAGGGTGGTATCGTCTGTGTATCTGAGGTTGTTGATATTTCTCCCAGCGATTTTGACTGTAGCTTGTGATTCATCCAGCCTGGGATTTCACATGATTATTCTGCATATAAGTTAAATACACAGGGTAAAATATACAGCCTTTACATACTCCTTTTACAATTTTGAAGTCCATTTTTCCATGTACTGTTATAAATTTCGCTTCTTGACCTGCATACAGGTTTCTCAGGAGGCAGGTAAGGTGGTCTGATAGTCCCATCTCTAATAATTTCCCACAGTTTATTGTGATTCACACAGTCAAAGTATTTAGTCTAGTCAATGAAGCAAAAGTGGATGTTTTTCTGGAATTCTCTTGCTTTTTCTGTGACCCAATGGATGTATATTAAAAGTGGTTTTCTTATGAACAACTTATAGTTGAGTCTTATTTTTTAATCCAATATGAAAGTCTCTGTCTTTCAATTGGTGTTTTTAAATTACTTGCATTTAAATTGAACAATAGTATATTTTCGATATCTACCATGTTTCTAACTGTTTTATACTTGTTGCTTGTTCTTTGTTTTTAATCTCCTCTATTTCTGCCTGGGCTGTGACTTTTGAGTGATTTTTCGTTTAACCTTTTTTTCCCCCCTTCCTTCTGAGTGAGTCAAGAAGGCTAGAGGAGGCTATATTTTGCTAATTGCTTTTCTTCCCAGAAAATAAATCCCTTATAAAGTCATTTCCCCTGTAGCTCTTAGTTATGGATGTTTATATTTTCCTTTGTCATACTAGAAACAGAAGGGTTTTTCTTGGACTTTATTATAAAAGTCTGGTGGGGTTCCCGGAGATTAAAAAAATCCACGAAAATATAAGGGTCCTCCTATGCTGGGTAAAGGGAATCTCTTACTCTTAAGCTAATGCACAAACTCCAGAAATTTGTTAGAATTTCAATTTTAGTGTTCCTACAAGTTTGTGGCCCTAGCAGCTTCTGCTATAGTTCAGAATGTCCTGGATACATATATATATATTTTTTATTCACCTGTCTCTCTAGATTTCATGTGGTGGTTTGCCCCATGACCTTGATTTTTGCTGGGTGTAAGGAAAGTTACTGATTTTTCAGTCTGTTCAGCTTTTTTTTTCATGTTTGAAGGATAGGGGTGATGAGTTTCAAGCCCTACCTGTTGGATCTGAAGGCTGATGAGCTCAGATCTTTATCTTTGAGATCATTTCTTCTTATTTTTTTCTTTAAGCTGTGTATTCTTTCAAACAAAATCAGTGATACCACCAATCAGAAGTAAATGAACTTTGTAGTGAGAGAAAAATAATACATATAATTTTTTTCCAAATTAAACTTCAGACTTTATTTGAATGTCACTAGTTTATCCATGAATATCTTTTTTGATTTGCTTGTTTCAGAATCTGATCCAGGATATCAAATTGCATTGTTTTTTTTAGAAGACTTTTTTTTTTTTTGGCTTTGCTGGGTCTTCCTTGCTGTGTGCAGGCCTTATCTACTACTGTGATCTTGCTTTGAGTTGCTGTGTTTTTGGTGCACAGGCTCCTCATTGCAGTGGCTTCTCTTGTTGCAGAGCATGGGCTCTAGCACACAGGTCTCAGTGGTTGCAGCAGTTGGGCTCAGTAGTTGTGCCTTGCAGGCTGTAGAGTGTGGGCATAGTAGTGGAGTCTCCTGTAGAGTGTGGGCTCAGTTGTAGCGTGCAGGCTTAGTTGCCATGTGGGATCTTCCTGGAGCAGGCATCAAACCCATGTCCCCTGCATTGGCAGGAGGATTCTTATCCACTGGACTACCAGTGAAGCCGCCAAGTTGCCTTTATTTATTTATTTATTTTTTGAATTTTGAATTTTTTTTATTTTAAAAGAAATAAATTGGTCTAAATCATTATGCATGCTTCATCCCTTTCTTTTTATTTTATTTTTAAACTTTACAATATTGTATTGGTTTTGCCATATATCCAAATGAATCCGCCACAGGTATACATGTGTTCCCCATCCTGAACCCTCCTCCCTCCTCCCTCCCCATACCATCCCTCTGGGTCGTCCCAGTGCACCAGCCCCAAGCATCCAGTATCGTGCATTGAACCTGGACTGGCGACTCGTTCCATATATGATATTATACATGTTTCAATGCCATTCTCCCAAATCATCCCACCCTCTCCCTCTCCCACAGAGTCCAAAAGACTGTTCTATACATCAGTGTCTCTTTTGCTGTCTCGTATACAGGGTTATTGTTACCATCTTTCTAAATTCCATATAAATGTGTTAGTATACTATATTGGTGTTTTTCTTTCTGGCTTACTTCACTCTGTATAATAGGCTCCAGTTTCATCCACCTCATTAGAACTGATTCAAATGTATTCTTTTTAATGGCTGAGTAATACTCCATTGTGTATATGTACCACAGCTTTCTTATCTATTCATCTGCTGATGGACATCTAGGTTGCTTCCATGTCCTGGCTATTATAAACAGTGCTGCAATGAACATTGGGATACACATGTCTCTTTCAATTCTGGTTTCCTTGGTGTGTATGCCCAGCAGTGAGATTGCTGGGTCATATGGCAGTTCTATTTCCAGTTTTTTAAGGAATCTCCACATTGTTCTCCATAGTGGTTGTACTAGTTTGCATTCCCACCAACAGTGTAAGAGGGTTCCCTTTTCTCCACACCCTCTCCAGCATTTATTGCTTGTAGACTTTTGGATCACAGCCATTCTGCGATCTGCCATTCTGACTGGCATGAAATGGGACCTCATAGTGGTTTTGATTTGCATTTCTCTGATAATGAGTGATGTTGAGCATCTTTTCATGTATCTGTTAGCCATCTGTATGTCTTCTTTGGAGAAATGTCTATTTAGTTCTTTAGCCCATTTTTTGATTGGGTCATTTATTTTTCTGGAATTGAGCTGTAGGAGTTGCTTGTATATTTTTGAGATTAGTTGTTTGTCTGTTGCTTCATTTGCTATTATTTTCTCCCATTCTGAAGGCTGTCTTTTCACCTTGCTTATAGTTTCCTTTGTTGTGCAGAAGCTTTTAATTTTAATTAGGTCCCATTTGTTTATTTTTGCTTTTATTTCCAATATTCTGGGAGGTGGGTCATAGAGGATCCTGCTGTGATGTATGTCGGAGAGTGTTTTGCCCATGTTTTCCTCTAGGAGTTTTATAGTTTCCGGTCTTACATTGAGATCTTTAATCCATTTTGAGTTTATTTTTGTGTATGGTGTTAGAAAGTGTCCTAGTTTCAATCTTTTACAAGTGGTTGACCAGTTTTCCCAGCACCACTTGTTAAAGACATTGTCTTTAATCCATTGTATATTCTTGCCTCCTTTATCAAAGATAAGGTGTCCATATGTGCATGGATTTATCTCTGGGCTTTCTATTTTGTTCCCTTTAGATGTATGTCTTCTTAGTCTCCTATAGTTTGTGAGGGTTTTTCACAAGTTTTACATAAAGGAGTGTGTCAGACTGTCTATTGCTTGTTCAGATTATTTAAAAATTATTAATTTATTTGAACAGTTAATATATGTACACAGTAAGTTATTAAAAGAAAACTATATACAATGAAACCAATCTTCTGTTATTGTCTTCTTTAATCTATAAGTTCCTTTTTTGGAAGTAGCTTTTGCTACTAGTTTATTATACATTTTTAAGAAGATTTTTTTGATATACAGTATGTGTTCTCTTTTTATTCCTCCTCACAAAAATTGATAACCATCTCTGAATACTGTTTTATTCTTTTGTTTTGTGTTATCTGACTCTGCTCTTTGACTTTGCTCAGCAACATAGGAATATTGGGGGATTTTCAACTGTCCAAAGAATAGTAAATACCCTTACATTTATTTTTGGCCATAACCAACCATCAGAGAAACAGACATTTAATCATTATGGTGTCTTACTTTGGGAGTAAGGTAGGAAGAAGAGGACTGCTTTTAATACTGCACTCTTATAGTTTCTAGAGCCTTGATGTTAAAACTGCTTAATTCACTCGGTTTAGAGTGGTTCATTAGTATTATTTCCATTCGAGTAACATTTAGCTCCTTCTGTGAGTTTGACGTCATGTTTGGGACTTAATATATTTGGATGGAAACAGATTGTTGTTACTTGAGTCTGGCAGAGAGGCAACTTAATAAGGCATTATAACTAGACATCCTAAGATATCCATACAATTTTCTAGGACTGTAATTTGGCTAGCATAATTTAAGGAACTGTCTCCAACCTGGATGGAAGGACCTTTCTATCAGGTAATTAGCTCATGCCCAGTGAAATTGAAGGGAAACCAACTCTTCAGTTAACTCCCACTTCCAAAGGCCCTTAAGCTTGACTGGTCCATAGAGAGGCCTGCTGACCTTAAACTCACCTTAAAACAATGCTCAAACAGAGGAAACTACACTACACTAGGATAAGAAGATGACATCAGAAGTAGACAGCTTGCCCAAGATGCTGATCTGACTTTTATGATCATTTGTAATGTTTTCTTGATTCCTTGGACCTATGCCTATCAATCACATGTTTTCTATCATGGACATGATTCTATGCTAGTTTAAAACTCAATCCAATTTTTGGGTTGTGGTCAATTACCTATGCTTATTACTTCTGGGTTACCTTGGTGGATTTCTGTTCTTTAGGGCTCTGACTGGATACCCCCTGGGAAATTTGTTTTAGATGAGTGTTCAGTCCTGTTCTATCTATTCATAATAATTATAGATGGGATCCTCTCACCTGGCCAATTAAAAATACCTGCTCTGAGGCTGGCCATAGATTTAAATTTTCTCTTAGGGTCATTTCAACTCAATCAGAGTGATGAGCTAAGTCTCAATAAAAAAATTAACTTCTCATCTATTAAAAGGAAAACTCCTACAATTATGGGGAGGATCTACATGGTTGACACCAGGCTATGGTCATTTAAGTTTAAAGGCTCCTCTATGTTGGGAATGGTTAAATCATACTAAAAATGATCAACCTGGTAATTATGAGACAAGGCTGGGTGCTTTATGAACTATGCCTGTTATTACCCTTAGAGAGAGTGATTGGTATGGAACTCAGTGGATTTGTGGCACTAATTTATGGCCTTGACATCTACAGGGATGATACGAAGGTAGCCTGGGATTCCCATGAATTTAAGGTCATAGACGTTAACAAATTACAGGTAACCCCAACCAATCTACCATTGGTATGATCCCAATGGGTCAAAGATCTGTGTTCTAATGGTATGACCATTTAGCAGCTTGTGTATGTGTGTGTGCGTGTGCCTTCAATGGGGTTGGAGGATGTAATTGACCATATCTAAGCCTTGACAACTTTCATAAGCTTTAAATGATAGTAACTGGGCTATTAGCCTATTGAATTCTGAGATCTCTATGATGAGAAAGGCAGTGCTACACAACTATAAGACACTTGACACCTTGCAGCATCTCAGGGAGATATCTGTGCTATAATTCAAACTGAATGCTGTATTTTTGTGCCTGATAAATCCTTTAATGTAACACATTTGAACCACTTGAAAAATCAGATTTCTGCTCTAAGTGACCCATTCCCTATTCTTGACAATCTTTAAAAAAAAAAAAAAAAAAACTGGAGTGGGAGGCTCATAGCTAAAATATTTACTTTTAATTCCACTAATGTTATTAACTATACCATTTGTATTTTGTTTCTTTCACAAGATTATTATTTCTTGTATTACCAAGTATATGACTGAGCCTTCAACGGAAATGATGATTAGACTTGAAGCAGTTGATCAAATGTATAGTTCGATATATGATCAATGATTGTAATAGTGTAACTCTAGATGGCAGTGGCACCCCACTCCAGTACTCTTGCCTGGAAAATCCCATGGACGGAGGAGCCTGGTAGGTTGCAGTCCATGGGGTCGATAAGAGTCGGACACGACTGAGCATCTTCACTTTCACTTTTCACTTTCATGCATTGGAGAAGGAAATGGCAACCCACTCCAGTGTTCTTGCCTGGGAACAGGGACAGGGGAGCCTTGTGGGCTGCCGTCTAGGGGGTCACACAGAGTCGGACACGACTGAAGCAACTTAGCAGCAGCAGTAGCAGCAACCAACAGCAGGTACAAACAAGAAGTTCCCCTGAAATTCTTATAACTTCTGCAAAGTCTCCTTTAAGAGTTTATCTACTTTTATCTTTGGTTGTGAAACCATAATTGCCACAGTTGATTTCACTTCATTTGTCCATAGATATAAATCAGTTTTTAACTGATTTAATTTTTGTCTCCAATCCTTTAGCTATAGTTTCTCTGTTCCTGCATTCATTAAATTGATTTTTTTCAACTATATTTCAGCAAATGTTTCATTGTTAGTCCTTTTTTATATTTGTTTTATGAAGTGTCATATTCTTGCATTTCTTATGTGCTTGAGTCTTTTTGTTGTCTTTATAATTGTAACATTACTTGGCTTTGTATTAATTTTTTGAATTATATCTTCATTCGCATTGTGTAGAGATTGATTCCTGTCTTTTGGCCTTAAATACTGCTCTTCAAACATTTTTAAGTAAATATTCTTTCACTCTCTTATATGTGATTCAGTGGTTTTACTTGGTTCTTCATATATTTCTGGAACTTGACTGGGCTAGAGCTTTTTATTGATTATTTTGAGCAATTTTTTCCCCAACAATATGGTAGTTCCTTTCAGTTGACAGATTTAAGTCTTTGTTTCAGGAAAGCTTTATTCTCCTTTACTTTAGAATATTTTTTTTTTCTATTAGTTTTGTTTCTTCTATATACTAGGAACTTCTTCAGTCATATTTACCATATATATCATTTTCTAAAATCATTGTTATTATTTTTTCTTACATTTCATTTTATTTGACTTTCTCTGGATTCTCCATTGACTCTTATTCAATATACATTTGCACTTATTTTTTATTTTACTCTAATGTATCTCTATTTTTATTTTTTCTAGGAAAAAAGCTGTGCCTATTTATTTGGCATTCAATAAATATTACTGAGTGAATTTGATTAAAATAGATTCAAGAACAAAGATTTATGTATTTAAAAAATGAGTGAAAAATGGCCTCTGTTGTTCCAGATCAAACAGCATGGCCTTGCACTCCAAGATAAGGTACAACTTAACAAGACAGTAAAGATTTTTTTTTTTCAATCATCCATTCCATCCTTTTTGTTTGAAGTTATTAGTTTTTAACCACATATGTAATGAAAATATAAACTATTCTTATAAAGGTATATTTATTTGCTTATTTTTAATGTAGTTTGAATGTAACTACTTACTTTAATGAAATTTTATATTTCAGTTGTCTTTTAGTTTGATCTCACCATATTCTCCATCCACATCCCCAAACTTAGAAACTCACGTTTAAAACATGTTATGTGCTTTTAATTATTCTCCCCAATGCATCGATATGCATGGAGAAGATTTATATCATTGTTTTACAAAAATATGTGTATCCATGCTTAGTCATTCAGTCCTGTCCAGCTCTTTGCGACCCCATGGATTATAGCCCGCCAGGCTCCTCTATCCATGGAATTCTCCATGCAAGAATACTGGAGTGGGTCCATTCTCTTCTCCAGGGAATCTTCCTGACCCAAGGATAGAATCCCAACCCTTGTCTTCTGCACTGTAGGCAAATTCTTACCATCTGAGCCACCAGGGAAGCCACATTGCAAAATTACAAAAATGGGCTATTTCAAACAGTTTCTACATCATGTTCTTTTTTTGCAATAGTATCTCATGGAAAGTTCTCTAAATCAGTTATTGTAGCTATAATTCATTCTTTCAATGGCTACAAAATATTTCATGGTAGGGATGTAAAGTACTTTATTCAACCACTTCCAAATGGTTAGTATTTACTTTATATTTGTTGTTTTTCTCACTTGAAAAAGCTGCCTTATTTTTATTTACCCTAGTTTTAAATAATTTATTAGCATGGTTAAATTCATAGGAATGAGTTTGCTGGGTCAAAGGGTCTTTGAATTTTTAATTTTACTAGATTTTACAGATTGCTTTTGATAGAGGTAATAGCAATTCATATTTTCTTCAGTAATATGAGTGTGCACTCTCCACATTCCACACAATGTATACTCACACTTTTTAAACATTTTAGTCAGCCTAATATATACAAATGTTCGTTGTTATTTTATCGTTTTCCTGATTGAGATATTCAAGCACTTGTCATTTTCTGGTTTTTGGACTCTTGGATTTGCTCTCCTGTTTGACTCATTGTATCATTTGCCCATTTATCTACTGTGGGTTATTTATATGTTTACTCTGACTGAATGACTGCACTGGGTCTTCCTTGCTGTGGCCTACTTTCTCTAGTGGCTTCTTCTCTAGCATGCTTTCTCTAGATACTCTTTGTTGTGGTGCACAGGCTTCTCATTGTGGAGACTTTTCTTGTGGAGCTCACACTTGTGGGCTCCAGGAGTTGTGAAATACTGGCTTAGTAGTTGTGATACATGGGCTTAGTTGCTCCATAGCACATAGAATCTCTCCATATCAGGGATTGAACCCACGTCCCCAGCCTTGGCAGGCAGATTTTTATCCACTGTACCACCAGTGAAGTCTGATTTATTTATTTTTGGTCCAATTTTTGTAATTTGTATGAACTTTTTTTTACATTATAGACCTTAACCTTTTCAATGAGCTCTTTGTATTATAAACATGTTTCCAAAAATAACTGCTTTTTTTTTTTTTTTTTTTGCTTTGCTTACATTATCCTTTGCTGTCTCAACTTGAATTTTACCAATTATAAGAGATCTGTGTTGAAAAATAACTTCTGTTTCTGTTTTGGTTAAGAATATTTCCCTCATCCTTTTATTGTGTGGAGAAGGCAATGGCACCCCACTCCAGTACTCTTGCCTGGAAAATCCCATGGATGGAGGAGCCTGGTAGGCTGCAGTCCATGGGGTCGCTAAGAAGCGGACACGACTGAGCGATTTCTGACACCTAAATCTTCTTTTAGGATATTTTCTTTTCTTTTTCATATCTATATTTTTATTTAATGATATAACTCACAATCTTGGCAATGAGATGCATTTTAATCAAATAATCACACAAATAAAATATAAAAGTTTGGTTGTGATATAATTGAGTTGATTTCTGATGAATGAACAGGAGTTGACTAAGAAAAGATAGGAAGAACATTTAATGCAGAAGAAACATCTTTATATAAATATCTTACAGTGGAGGCAGATTTCATATAGAGAAATTGGTAAGAACCAAAATACACAGGTTCTTGTAAATTGCATAATTGTCTCTCTCCTTAATCATAACAGTGATAGGAAGCTAGTGAAAAGATTTAAATGCCCATGGTAGTGGTAGTTGTGGTAAGAGAAAAAGATTAAACTTGCCTTTCAAGTAGATAACTTTGGCTCCAGTGTGCAGAATGGATTAGATGTACCACACGACATATAGATAGGAAGTAGATGATGCCAGTGGGCCTATGGTGGTGATGTTGCAGAAGATGGGAAGTAAGCTTTTAAGCGATATGATAGAAGTAAATACATCATTGCTGATAGACTAAATATAGAAGATGGTGCAGCTAGGAGACTTAGTAGGAACGGTCGTGGCATTCGGCGGTGGTTGGGCTCTTCTGGGAGTCCCTTTGTGTTTGCTCATGAAGAATTTAGCTTGTTTGCTATGCGACAACTTTTAGAAGTGATGAGCTACTTCAATGCTGATTTAGACGAGGTGGTCTACTAGAGTCTTTTAGGGTGAATTTATTCAGATGAATGTGATGAAGAGATAGAGAAATTGAGGCAGTAGATACCAATGGTAGAACTTTTTGAAATGATATTAACATGAAATCTAAGTTGGTGAAGGATAAAGAAAGCAGAGGGCAGGGATTGTGATCACATTTTGAGATTTTATGATTAACTTCAGAGGGTATAGTATAAAGTTTGACATTTTAGTCATAACTCATATTGCCCCCTTACTCTTGATGGATCAATGGGATTTATTTAATTTTTATTGGGTTATAATTAACAATACAGTATCATAGTAATTTCAGGTGTTTACCCCTGTGATTCAATATTTTTACACATTGTGAAATGATCACCTAAATAAAACCAATTACCATCTGTCATCATACAATGTTGTTACAGTATTATTGACTATATTACTGATGTATACATCTTCATGATTTATTTATTTTGTAGTTGTAATCTTTTACCTCTTATTATTCTTTACCAATTTTGTCTGCCTCCCAACTTTCTTCCCACTGGCAAACACTAGTCTGCTCTCTGTAATCTATGAGTCTGTTTCTGCTTTGTTTCACCTGTGATTCCACATATAAGTGAAATTATATGGTATTTTTCTCTTTTTGACTTATGCCACTTATCATAATCCTCAGGTTCATCCATTTTGCTATGAACAGCAAGATTTCTTTTTTCTTATGGCTGAGTAATATTCCATTATATATATAATATATATATTATATATATATCTATATAACATCTTCTTTATCTATTCATCTACTGATTGGCACTTAGATTGTTTCCACATCTTGCCTATTATAAATAGTGCTACAATAGACATGAGTACACATATGTCTTTTTGAATTAGTGTTTTCATTTTCTTCAGATAAATAACCAGAAGTGGATTTTATAAATTGTATGATAGTACTATCTTCAGTTTTTTGAGGAACCTCCATATTGTTTTCCGTAGTGTCTGGATCAATTTATATTCCCATCAGCAGTACATAAGAGTGCTCTTTCTGGGTCATCCACACAAATACAAGTTACCTCATCTTTTTGATAATAAGGTATTCCAATAGGCATAAGGTAATATCTCATTGTGGTTTAGATTTGCATTTCTCTGATGGTTAGTGATATTGAAAACTTTCTCATGTGACTGTTGGTTATCTGTATGTCTTCTTTGGAAAAATGTCCCTAGGTCCTCTGACCACTTTTTCAATTGGATTGTTTTTCTGACATTCAGTCTTATGAGTTTTTTAAAGTATATTTTAAATATCAAACTCTTGATACTGCAAATCTCTTCTTCAGTTCAATAGATCGATTTTTAATTTCGCTGATGGTTTTCTTTCCTGTGTGAAATAGTCCTATCTGTTTATTTTTGCTTTTGTTGCTCTTGCCTGAGAAGATAGATCCAAAAAATAATGTTAACACCAAGGTAAAAGAGTAAATTGCCTGTGTTTTCTTCTGGAGTTTTATAGTTTCAGATCTTATATTTAAGCCCTTAATTCATTTTGAATTTTTGTATATGGTATGAGGAAATGGTCCAGTTTCATTCTTTTGCACATAGCTATCCAGTTTTCTCAACTTTACTTAAGACTCTTTACTCCTCATTGTACATTCCTGCTTCCTTTGTCATAGATTAATTGACCACAAGGACGTGCATTTATTTCTGGACTCTCTTCTATTCCATTGACTTGTGTGTCTGCTTTTGTGTCAGTTTTGTGCTGTTCTGATTGCTATCATTTAGGGTAAAATTTCAAGTCTGGGAGAACAATATCTCAAACCTTGTCCTTCTTTCTCAAGATCATTTTGCTATTGAGGGTATTTTGCAGTTCCACACAAATTTTAGAATTTTTTTTTTGTTGTTCTACTGCTGTGGAAAATACAATTGTAAGTTTGATATGTATTGCATTCAATACGTAGATTGCTTTAGGTAGTATGAACATTTTATCAATATTGATTCTTCCAATCCATGACCATGGTATATCTTTCCATTTACTTGTAGCCATCTTCAATTTTTTTCTTCAATATCTTTTAGTTTTCAGAGTAAATGTCTTTCAACTACTTGGTTAAATTTATTCCTACATATTTTATTCTTTTTGCTGTAATTGTAAATGATATTTTGTTCTTTATTTCTCTTTCTAATGGTTTGTTATTAGTAGATTGAAATACATTTATTACTTTTGTATCCTGAAATTTTGCTGAATTCATTTATAAGTTGTAATAGTTTTTGTGGTGGTGACTTTGAGATTTTCTACATATAATATCATGCCATTGACAAATAGCAACAGTTTTACTTTTTCCTTTCTCATTTGGATGCATTTTATTTCTTTTTCTTGACTAATTGCTATCACTAGGGCTTCCAATACTATGTTGAATAAAAGTATGAGAGTGAGCATCCTTATCTTATATCTGATCTTAGATGAAAAGCTTTCAGTTTTTCACCATTGAGTATGATGTTAGGTGTGGATTTGTCATATATGGTCTTTATCATGTTGAGCTATGTTTCCTTTGTAAGAAGTTTGTTAAGAGTTTTTATCCTAAGTGGAAATGTAGTTCTCTAAATGCTTTCTCTACATGTATTGCTATGATCATATGATTTTTTTATTCTTCATTTTGTTAGTGTGGTATAACATATTAATTAATATATGGTTCTTGAACCATCCTTGTATCCCTAGAATAAATCCCACATGATCATGGTATATGATTATTTTTATGTATTATTTTTTTTTCCATTGGCTAATATTAAAATTTTTTTTCATCTACGTTCATCAGGGATATTGCCTGACGTGTGTGTGTGTTGTCCTTGTCTGTTTTGATATCAGGGTAATGTTGACCTTATAAAATGAGTTTGAAAATGTTCCTTCCTCTTCAATTGTTTGGAATAACTTGAGAACAATAAATGCTAGCTTTTTTAAAAAATGTTTTGTATAATTCACCTATGAAGTCATTTGGACCTATACTTTTGTTTTGGGGGAGTTTTTAAATTACTTATTCAATATCAGTATCAAGTAATCCATCTGGTCATATTTTCTATTTCTTCATAGTTTAATCTTGGATAATTCTGTGATTTCTCCTAGTTTGTCTAGTTTGTTGCTATAGCATAGTATCCTCTTATGATTCTTTGTATTTCTGTAATATTTGTTTTAATTTCCCCTCTTTCATTTCTGGGTTTATTTACCTCAGTTCCCTTTTTTCCTTGATGATTTGGGCTATTGGTTTTCTGAGATTTTGTTTATATGTTCAAAGAACCAGGAGAGATTGTAGCAACAGCACTAATATTTATACATTCAGTTGGTTTGCAATTGATTTGTTATCCATTTACATAGTGTATAGAACAGATTTGTAACAGGTCAGATCTCAGTGTTGAAGGAAAGAAGCACCTTCCATAATTAAAAAGGATCCCCTAGGTACTTTTGTTTAAACAAACGAGCAAACGAAAAAGACCTTGTCCTACAAAAACAAAACAAACAAAAAAAAACTTGTAGGGGGAGAGCTGTAGAAAACAGGCATACAAAACTTCTAAGCCTTTTGCAAGTGTTATTTGGCTACTGAGGAAACACAAAGGTATGCGTTCATACCTTTATAGATGGAACTACAGGGTGCTGACCTTCTATCTTCGCTATGGTTTGCTATGGTAAATGTTTACTTTTTCATGGAATAATCTGCTTCTTTCTCTTTTGCATCAGTTCCCTTCTGTATCATGTGGGACATTTAGGGACATTTAATATTTTCCACTTCACTTCCTCCTCTGTTGGTAGATTGATCTAGTGAACTGTGGAATAAAGAGAATTTTTGCATCTTATGGTTCTAAGTTTTAAGATCTAAATATACAGTGAATTTGATCCTGGATTCCAAAGAAAATTGGTTAAACCAAGCCCGAGTTCCCTAAAGGGATATGAAATCTGAATAGTTACCTGAAAGGTAGAGTGAATAAGACTGTAGCTATTAGAAATACAATGATTTAGGAACAGTATTTATACATCTACTTTTCTCACTTCAATTCTTATATCCATCTTTATAGAGACATTTTGAGATGAAATGACCACTTTTCAAGGGAAACCACATTGAGAAATAAGATTCATCTAAGAAGTCTATATATCATGTTCTTTTAGGCTGTTGTTTCAAAGTTGACTTTCATGAGGGGAGGCTTTGACAGCAAGAAAATAGGTTTACATTAAGAGCATTTTTTGGTGTTGTGTTATTATAAAGATAAGACTCTACTATTGTAAATTTAGTAGTTTAAAAAGAGATTGTTTAAAATAATACTTTCATTCCTGCCGTAGCATTTCTAACACTAACAGTTAAAATAACTAGTCTGAAACTCTTTTTTGAAGAACAAATACAGATAAACTTCTTATGGTAAATGAAGGTTTGGGTTTATTGTTAATATGACTCTCCTTTCTATAAACAACCTACATCAAACCTAATCTTTAGGAAGTATATATTATGATATGACCAATGTACTAAGATATAATAAAATAGTTCACCTAAGCCTTAAGGTAGTTAAGATCAAGAATATTAAGTTACTACCACAATTTTTCTTTAGTTAAAAACAGAACTCTTTACAACACCCAGAAGCTTGGGCAAGATGAGGGTTGTGAGAGCTCTTGTCCATGAAAGAGTTTAGGATTAACACTTATATGAATTATATCAGAGTAATTTAGTAAATATAAGCAATGTTACCCTCATAGCATTGCTACCCTCATAGCAATGTTAGTATTAAAGAAACTTATGCAAATAAAATGCTATATATAGGCTGCCAGACTGGAAGTTTAATAGGGTGTCTAAATCTCCTTTAATATGTACCTACTTTAATATGTACTACATTTCATTACTAACGTTTGCTCATTAATCAGCCTCAGGTAGAAGCTGAAGTAGATGCTGCACTGTTAAAAGCTTGTTCATACTTGCAAAAATTAACAACTCTTTTAGGTTCAGAAGTTTCTAAAAACACATTTAATGTATATGAGCAAAGAGTTGTTATTACATTCATTTGCTAGGTTGGAACTTTAATCAGTGCCAGATATACAGATTTATTTTACCCACCTACCTTCTCATGCAGGGAAGATTAGACAAAAACCTACTAATTAATTTGGAAGTCCTGTTTTACTCCTCTGTTTAATTTGTTCCTAATTTTTTATGCTCATCAACAAAGTTCTGCAGCCTTTAGTTCTGTGAATGTTAGCCACTCAGAATCATCAATAAAACAAATACACCATTTCAATATTTCACTCCAAAAATGCCAATATTTTCTTTCAAGCAAAAAAAAAAGTGTGCACTGATAACAATAATTAGGAAGACAGAGTAGAAAAAGAGTGGTTGAGAAAAAACTGTTATTAGGAACAGAGTCTGATTTAAGTGCTGTGGGTAGCATTTCACACTCAGCTCATTTCAAGACCCTGCTAGAGAATTGTACAAGAGATTGTTAAAAGGAGGTAGTTAAAAGTTTCAGGTCATTAGGATTTATGTCAGCACTGCTCTGAGAGGAAAGCATTTTTTCCCCCAATTCTGAAGTGTTGTTTTGGCCCATTGTCGGCTGGAAAACAGATGTGCTGTAGGTGAGATGTTATTGCACTATATCACCTAGTGGAAGATGGTGCTGCATTCTACCTATGGGAATAGAGAATTGTATGTCTTGAATTTAACCATCTATGGTTGTCTTTTTTCTTTTTTTGTGTGCAACTTATTGTATACCCGCTGCTTATTCAGGACATAGGGTTCACTGAATGCAGTATTAAGTAGCTTAAATTCATATTCTTGCTTTGATTCAGTAGTACAATATATTAAATATGTAACAATATGCTATTTATACACTTGGGCAATTGATATCTGACATATAACAATTACTGTTTCTTACGGATACCAACTAAAAATCCCTTCATTTGAAAATTTTGTATTTTCATAATCATTTGCATTTTAGGCAGTTTCTTTCATGTGTTTGGTCCTGACATTGTTAACAGTTAGGAATGACTCTTTTATTATAATTCTTGTCTTTTTTAGAAATTTCTTTAAGTTTTTAGATAGTGAAAAACATTAAACCCAGTGCAGATGGCCATAAAATCTTCGTTTGAAAATATGCTATAACAGTGTGCTCATTATATTACCATGAATTTTAGCTTAAAATGTGTACCTTCTTTTTTTTTTTAAACTCCGTAAAAAAAAAAAATTAGGACTTTTGTAATATTCAATCAGCCTAGGAAAACTGATTAGGAATTTCTTGTAATGACCATCATGCTTAAAAGTGAAATAAACGAAACACCAATTCAGTTTATTTCTCATCCTTACCTGGAATCTTTCTGCAGATTTTAAACTGGGATTGTGAATATACCAGATGGAACCTAGTAACAGTACTTGGCAAAGAAATTATGCACTGACATAAGGCAGATACAAACTTTCAAAATAATAATAAAATCTTCACTTACTACTTTCTGTAATGCTTGAGTGCTAGGACTAAGGACAAATGAAGGAATTTAGCAGTTTGTAAATATTTGTATTAACTCAAACAGTCCATTTTGTATTTTTCTTTAATTCTGTGATATAGTTAAATTTTATTTCAAATATTTTGAACTAAGAGGAAGAATTACTTTTTCTCTAGCATCATTCACATTTATGAAATTTAACAGGCCATACTTGATTAAAACAAAAAGATCATGGTTTATATACCTGGAAAAACTTACCATATTTCAATTCCCCAGTGAGCTGTAGCTCATAGTGACTTGCCAGAGTATTATGTCAACTTGAATACCTCCAAGAGATTTCTTAAGAAATAACATTATCCTCCAACAAGTGAAAAATAAGTGTCAGTTGAAGTGGAGACTTAAAAAATTACAAGAGGATTATTCTCTAAATCCATGTATTATTTATGGAAATAATTAATTTCCACTAATTATGAAAGTAGTTGTTCAGTTCAGTTCAGTTCAGTTGCTCAGTCGTGTCCGACTCTTTGTGACCCCATGAATCACAGTACACCAGGCCTCCCTGTCCATCACCAACTCCTGGAGTTTACCCAAACTCATGTCCATTGAGTCAGCGATGCCATCCAGCCACCTCATCCTCTGTTGTCCCTGTCTCCTCCTGCCCCAATCCCTCCCAGCATCAGGGTCTTTTCCAGTGAGTCAACTCTTCGCATGAGGTGGCCAAAGTATTGGAGTTTCAGCTTCAGCATCAGTCCTTCCAATGAGCACCCAGGACTGATTTCCTTTAGGATGGACTGGTTGGATCTCCTTGCAGTCCAAGGGACTGTCAAGAGTCTTTTCTAACACCACAGTTCAAAAACATCAATTCTTCGGTGTTCAGCTTTTTTCACAGTCCAACTCTCACATCTATACATGACCACAGGAAAAACCATAGCCTTGACTAGATGGACCTTTGTTGGCAAAGTAATGTCTCTGCTTTTGAATATGCTATCTAGTTTGGTCATAACTTTCCTTCCAAGGAGTAAACGTCTTTTAATTTCAGGGCTGTAACTTACCCAAAATCCAGTGTATGTTTTTAAATACTGAGGAAAGAGAGTAGTAGCAAAAACTTACCATAAAGTTCTACTTGTAAATTGTAAGACATGAACATGTTGAAAAGAAGTCTTAATGATTTTACAGTTTTAGAAAGAAGATGATAAAGAACATTCTTATAATATTGACCTATTGACAAGTTGGAGAGCTTGGGAACTTTGTAATAAAAATAGTCATTCCTTTTAGAATGTAGATTGCTAGCTTGAAAGACAATGGGGATTTAATGGTGCAATTGTTTTTACATTTCTCAGTTGTTGAACACTCCACTTTCCACTTTTGAAAAGTTAATTGCACAAAAAACACAACCCACTTCCCTCTTAAATCAGTATGCTGGTTTCTTTGGGTAATGAGTGATATATTTGTCATTAGTTACTTGAAGACAGGAAATAGACCACAAGTTTATGACTTTCTAGAATATATTATTATAAACTTAAATATTAATACTGAAGGTTTCCTATTCAAGAGTAAGATGATAATTTTTAAAGATGCTAAACAAATATTGACAGCTTATAAAAATTTTGTTTTTTTTTCTCTCATTATGAAAATGAAGAGCATTCTGTTTATAGGATTAATTTGGAAAATTAAATTAATCCTCCCATAACCAGGAATTAAAGACATTATAAAAGACTCGGGAAAACATTTGTATTAAATATTAATTACAACAGAAGAAATCTTTGCCCTACTTGTTAGTTTTTTCCACACTAAACATTTTGCAGCAATTACTGATGATTCTTGCAAACTGGTACTGGTTCAAAAAATTCACTAATAAATATCCATTGCTTATTTGACAATGTATTAAAAAGACAACAGGTAAGTCACAGTACCCCATCAGAAAAATTGATTATACTTCCTTTGCCTTGCACCTCAGTTGTCTTTTATAATTTATGTCACCTCAGCTCACTGCACCGTCTTGAGTACTCCCTTTCTAGAGCTATACTCATTTTATCATTTGCTTCCAACAAACCTGCTTGATATATAGATTTCTGCTATAAAAATCGATCTTATAATACATGTTTGCCATATGTAATTTTCCAACTGCTTTGAAGTTATCGATTGCCAGTCCTTAAGAACTTACTACTTACTCTAGCAACAACATCACAGGTTTGCTAAAAATCCCAAATAGTCTTTCATATTTGTGCTAGAAAAAACTTTGCAGAATTTTCATTTTCATTATAAAACAGGGTTTCGTGTTCATTCAGAACATACTCAAACCCATTTATATTTCATCTGCTAGAAACCATGAATCCAATCTATTGTGCTGTTCCTTTTCCCTTGTTTACTTACTTCTCTTCAATACTGTATCAATCTATAATATACAACAAATACAATCATCCTGAACACATGGAGGTGATTAGATAGTTGTCATACCTACAAACAGTTTGATTTTCACACAAGAATTTTTCACACACACACACTTTTTGAAAGTGAAAAGATTAAGCAACTTGCCTGAAGTACTTAGCTGGACCGTAATTATATTTTCAAAAGGCCCAGATATGCCTTTGAAAGATAAACTATTCTCATTTTTTTCATTCTGAGAAAATTTTACTTTATAATTTTCCTGGAGGTGCCAATAAAAAGTGTTGGAAAAAACAAGCATGTTGCCATAAAATTGCTTTATGAATAAGATTCTAACAAAAAGCTCTAGACCTGCAATTTAAACCAGAGTTTCATAGTATCTAGTAATCAAGTGACAAAACATTTGGAGAGAGCACTAATTTTCACAATGTAATTTGTATACTCTGGAACATTTAAAATTTGCTTTATATAAGTAAAAAATAGTTTGGAAATCATTTTTGAAATGTTAATGGCTATAGAGAATTTATTAGTGGTATATTAATTATTGCTCATTTTAACTTAATTTTGGTTCTTTAACTTTAGAATGCATCTGGGACTTTACAGAATCTACAACATGGCAAATGTTTTGGAGTTTATTTTGGTCATTAGCATATCCAAAAGTTCTCAATTTTCTACTAGGATGCATTTTTCTTAACTAAATTTGCTTTCCCTTTTTAAGTGATTTTTGTGACTATGTCCTCTTTTTTCATAAGCCCCAAAATGGATTTTAGTCATATCTCTGAAAAACAGATATTTAAATGTTCCCTTAGGGAAGATTAGGAGGTATCCAGATATAGTGATTTCTATAGAGTTTTTAGCCTATTTTATAGACTGTTGCCTTAACATTCATAAGAAAATGATAGATGATTTGTAAGGTGATACATAGTCTATTTCATTCTTTTTTTCTTAGCAAATAAATCTGGATTAATATATAACATCTTGCCTATTTCTGAATCTTATATTTACCTTATTCAAAAGCTAACAGTTATTGTTATTATATGTATCTAGATGAATGAACAGAGTCTGTGTTTTGGAAAGTAAGTATAATTGTCTTTCTTCATTTCATGTTTATTAATCTACTTCCATGTGACCTTCATGTCTGAAGTACAAGTAAAACCTTATAAGAAAGGAGGCAACTTAGTTCTTGATACTCTGTCCCTCCCAGGTTGCCAGTGAAGTTACCAAGACAATATGAGGAAAATCTAGGCACCCCTGAATCTAGGTTGCAACTCACATACAGGAAACATCAAATATAACTGTATAACTAAAATATAAGGATCACAGGAAGAGTCAATTTGCAAATCTGCTCTAAACCAAAAGTAGTACAGATTCAAGGGAAACACATATGGTTGAATGTTATAAAAATGTTGGCTCATGATGTTGATGATGACTATAATATTTGGGTGGCCTTTGTTTAAAAAAATAAATATATTAGAAACCTACAGTGTTCATTACAGTATCATATTGAAATAAAATCAGACACAGAGATCAATGAACAGAATAGAGAGACCAGAAATAACCCCAACTCATATATGGTTAACTAATTTATGATAAAGGATCTAAGAATATATTATGGGGAAAGGATAGTGTTTTCAATAAATGGTGATAGGAAAACTGGACAGCCACATGTAAAAGGATGAAACTAGACTACTATCTTATATCACACACAAAAATTCATTGAAAATGGGTTGAACTCTTGAATTTAAGTATTTTAAGACCCTAAACCATAAAACACCTAGAGAAAACCATATATGATAAGCTCCTTGACATTAATCTTTATGATGTATTTTGGGGATCTGACTTCAAAAGCAAAAATGAATAAGTGAGACTGTAAAGCTTCTGCTCATTAGGCAGCTGCAAATTAAACTAGAGCGAGATATTACTGCATACCCATTAGAATGGTTAAAATCCAAAATCCTGACAACACCAAATAATGGAGAGGATGTGGTACAACAGGAATTTTCATTCACTGTTTCTGGGAATACAAAATGGTATACAGCCACTTTAGAAGACAGTTCTGCAGTTTCTTCCAATGTTATATACTTACTATATGGTTGAGTAATTTAATTCCTTGGCTTTTACCTTAATGAGTTGAAAATTTATGTCCACATGAAAACCTACACATGAGTAGTAGTTTTTATAGTATCCTTTTTCTTATCAGTCCTTATTTCCTTCTTGAGCATTCTTCTGCTGTTGTTTCTTTCACTAACTATTGTTTTGACTCCCTATTCCATGAAAGGCACTGTGTTAAGTTCTTTAAGGCAGGAGTGGATAACTTTTTTGGTAAAGATCCATATATTATAAATATTTTTGACTTAGTAAGCCATATGGTATCTGTTGTAATTACTCAGCTCTGTTGTTGTGAAAGCATAGATAATATATTAAAAAGATGGACATAGCTGTGTAATAAAACATTATTTATAGAAATAGCTTGATGAACTTGATTATGTGTGACTTGGTTTGCTGATATCTACATTAAGATATTCAAGTATCTCATGCCTTTATGAAACTTGCAAGATAGTAGAAGATATCTATGTGTAAAAACACATTTTATTACAAAACACAGCCTAATAGTTGGGCTTTCGAGTAGCATCTGCTTGCCAGTGCAGGAGACACAAGAAATGTGGGTTTGATTCCTAATTTGGGAAGATATCCTGGAGAAAGAAATCCAACCTGCTCCAGTATTCTTGCCTGGAAAATTACATGGACAGAGGAGCGTGGCAGGCTACAGTCCATAGGGCTGCAAAGAGCTGGATGTAACTGAGCACAAACACACAGTTGAATAGGTACACAAACAAGAGTTCAAGTGATATGTTACAGAAGTAAAGACACAGAAGTTAACTAACAAAGACTTCCAATATACATTTGCATGAGATACCAGTACTCTTGCCTGGAAAATCCCACGGATGGAGGAGCCTAGAAGGCTGCAGTCCTTGGGGTCGCTGAGGGTCGGACACGACTGAGCGACTTCTCTTTCACTTTTCACTTTCATGCATTGGAGAAGGAAATGGCAACCCACTCCAGTGTTCTTGCCTGGAGAATCCCAGGGACAGGGGAGCCTGGTGGGCTGCCGTCTATGGGGTTGCACAGAGTCGGACATGACTGAAGTGACTTAGCAGCAGCAGCAGCAGCAGCAGCAGAGCAGCAGCAGACCATGAATGATAGTGAGAAAAAAAGGGATGTTGCAGTTAAAGAATTTGGCTATTCATCTGAATGAAAAAAACAAAATGGTGACATTTTAAATATTCCTTATTCATTTTGATGAACTCATTGGTTAGAGTGGCTACTGATATTAAAATTTAAATCTAATAACAATTCATTTCTGTTGAGATTGGGGAGCACGTGTCCGTTTTCTGTTGCACTTTAAATTTTAGATTATTCATAAATGGAAATCCACAAATGAATAGAATTATCCAGATCAAGCTTTATTTTATTGGGCTCCAAAATCATGCAGATGGTGACTGCAGCCATGAAATTAAAAGATGCTTACTCCTTGGAAGAAAATCTTCTAAGATTTAATATTAAATAAAAAGCAGAGACATTAAAAAGCAGAGACATCAGTTTGTTGACAAATGTCCACATAGTCAAAGCTAGGTTTTTCCAGTAGTCATGTATGGATGTGAGAGCTGGACCATAAAGAAGGCTGAGCACCAAAGAATTGATGCTTTCAAATTGTGGTACTGGAGAAGACTCTTGAGAGTCCCTTGGACAGCAAAGAGATCAAACCAGTCCATCCAAAAGGAAATCAACATTGAATATACTTTGGAATGACTGATGCTAAAGTTGAAGCTCCAATACTTTGCCATGGGATGTGAAGAACTGACTCGTTGGAAGACCCTGATGCTGAGGAAGACTGAAGGCAGGCAGAGAGGGGGTGACAGGGGATGAGATGGTTGGATGGCATCACCAACTCAATGGACATGAGTTTGAGCAAACTCTGGGAGATAGTGAGGGACAGGAAAGCCTGGCATGCTGCAGTCCATGGTGTCTCAGAGTCAGACAAGACTGAGTGACTGAACAACAGCATGTGTAGACTATCTTATTATATTCTGGATGATTACCAAAATAATTCAGCATTTTGTAAAGTTACTGGCAATCAGTAGGTAAAATCATTTATTGCATGGTTGTAAATTTGCTTTCTATATTTCAAAGAAGAAATGGTCACTTGGAATAAGTTGTTAATCTGACTGACATAAAGATAGGCTATCAGAGATTTGCTATAGGGTCACAGTAATCCAAGTCTATGCCCCAACCAGTAACGCTGAAGAAGCTGAAGTTGAACGGTTCTATGAAGACCTACAAGACCTTCTAGAACTAAAACCCCCAAAAGATGTTCTTTTCATTATAGGGGACTGGAATGCAAAAGTAGGAAGTCAAGAAACACCTGGAGTAACAGGCAAATTTGGCCTTGGAATACGGAATGAAGCAGGGCAAAGACTGATAAGAGTTTTGCCAAGAAAATGCACTGGTCATAACAAACACCCTCTTCCAACAACACAAGAGAAGACTCTATACATGGACATCACCAGATGGTCAACACCGAAATCAGATTGGTTATATTCTCTGCAGCCAAAGATGGAGAAGCTCTATACAGTCAGCAAAAACAAGACCAGGAGTTGACTGTGGCTCAGACCATGAACTCCTTATTGCCAAATTCAGACTTAAATTGAAGAAAGTAGGGAAAACCACTAGACCATTCAGGTATGACCTAAATCAAATCCCTTATGATTATACAGTGGAAGTGAGAAATAGATTTAAGGGCCTAGATCTGATAGATAGAGTGCCTGATGAACTATGGAATGAGGTTCATGATATTGTACAGGAGACAGGGATCAAGACCATCCCCATGGAAAAGAAATGCAAAAAAGCAAAATGGCTGTCTGGGGAGGCCTTACAAATAGCTGTGAAAGAAGAGAAGTGAAAAGCAAAGGAGAAAAGGAAAGATATAAGCATCTGAATGCAGAGTTCCAAAGAATAGCAAGAAGAGATAAGAAAGCCTTCTTCAGCGATCAAAGCAAAGAAATAGAGGAAAACAACAGAATGGGAAAGACTAGTGATCTCTTCAAGAAAATCAGAGATACCAAAGGAATATTTCATGCAAAGATGGGCTCGATAAAGGACAGAAATGGTATGGACCTAAGAGAAGCAGAAGATATTAAGAAGAGATGGCAAGAATACACAGAAGAACTGTACAAAAAAGATCTTCATGACCCAGATAATCATAATGGTGTGATCACTGACCTAGAGCCAGGTATCCTGGAATGTGAAGTTAAGTGGGCCTTAGAAAGCATCACTACAAACAAAGCTAGTGGAGGTGATGGAATTCCAGTTGAGCTATTCCAAATCCTGAATGATGATGCTCTGAAAGTGCTACACTCAATATGCCAGCAAATTTGGAAAACTCAGCAGTGGCCACAGGACTGGAAAAGGTCAGTTGTTATACTAATCCCAAAGAAAGGCAATGGCAAAGAATGCTCAAACTACAGCACAATTGCACTCATCTCACATGCTAGTAAAGTAATGCTCAAAATTCTCCAAGCCAGGCTTCAGCAATATGTGAACTGTGAACTTCCTGATGTTCAAGCTGGTTTTAGAAAAGGCAGAGGAACCAGAGATCAAATTGCCAACATCTGCTGGATCATGGAAAAAGCAAGAGAGTTCCAGAAAAGCATCTATTTCTACTTATTGACTATGCCAAAGCCTTTGACTGTGTGGATCACAATAAACTGTGGAAAATTCTGAAAGAGATAGGAATACCAGACCACCTGATCTGCCTCTTGAGAAATTTGTATGCAGGTCAGGAAGCAACAATTAAAACTGGACATGGAACAACAGACTGGTTCCAAATAGGAAAAGGAGTACATCAAGGCTGTATATTTTCAGCCTGTTTATTTAACTTCTATGCAGAGTACATCATGAGAAACACTGGACTGGAAGAAACACAAGCTGGAATCAAGATTGCTGGGAGAAATATCAATAACCTCAGATATGCAGATGACACCACCCTTATGGCAGAAAGTGAAGAGGAACTACAAGCCTCTTGATGAAAGTGAAAGTGGAGAGTGAAAAAGTTGGCTTAAAGCTCAACATTCAGAAAACGAAGATCATAGCATCCGGTCCCATCACTTCATGGGAAATAGATGGGGAAACAGTGGAAACAGTGTCAGACTTTATTTTTTGGGCTCCAAAATCACTACAGATGGTGACTGCAGCCATGAAATTAAAAGACGCTTATTCCTTGGAAGGAAAGTTATGACCAACCTAGATAGCATATTCAAAAGCAGAGACATTACTTTGCCAACAAAGGTTCGTCTAGTCAAGGCTATGGTTTTCCTGTGGTCATGTATGGATGTGAGCGTTGGACTGTGAAGAAGGCTGAGCATCGAAGAATTGATGCTTTTGAACCGTGGTGTTGGAGAAGACTCTTGAGAGTCCCTTGGACTGCAAGGAGATCCAACCAGTCCATTCTGAAGGAAATCAGGCCTGGGATTTCTTTGGAAGGAATGATGCTGAAGCTGAAACTCCAGTACTTTGGCCACCTCATGGGAAGAGTTGACTCATTGGAAAAGACTCTGATGCTGGGAGGAATTGGGGGCAAGAGGAGAAGGGGACAACAGAAGATGAGATGGCTGGATGGCATCACTGACTCGATGGACGTGAGTCTCAGTGAACTCCTGGAGTTGGTGATGGACAGGAAGGCCTGGCGTGCTGTGTTTCATGGGTTCGCAAAGAGTCGGACAGGACTGAGTGACTGATCTGATCTGATGTAAATGGATAGTCATTGAATTGAATTAATTTCAATAACAGAAGGCAAAAACTAGAATAATATAGATACTAGTTTTAATTTATAAAATGTAATATGTTATTAGCTTAAATTTAAGTTGTAAAAATTTTTAAATTGTAAGGTATATAAATTTTACGTACCTTAGCCAGCTGATTTTTTAGATCTAAGAAATGTTTTTCCATTAAAGGTCACTCAATGAGGAAACTAGTTGTCAAGACTTAGGCTATCATCTCAACCACTGTTTCCTGACCCTACATTCAAATTTGAAAAAAGATATTGATTTTTAGTGCAATCATTAATGATTATCACAGGGAAGACTGAATATGAAGTGGCAGTGTTTGTTTTTATTACATTTGTGTCCTCGCTAAATCGCTTCAGTCGTGTCCGACTCTTTGTGACCCCGTGGATTGTAGCCATGCAGGCTCCTCTGTCCAGAAATAGAAATTTTGTCTTCAAATTCATTGAAAATATTCTCTTCTAGTTAAAATTGGGCTCCATGTTCTTTTTTTCTTTACTAAAAATCTTTTCCTGGTTTGGTAATTACTGGAATCCCATGTTTACACTGCAGTTCTCTGGGCCTTAGGCAGGGCTTAGTGCAGCACAACTGCCTGGCCTGTGATCTGCTGCAGCCTATGGAGAGTGTCTTTTGAAGAGTGCTGCATGGAAACAGAGCAGGGAAAAATGGAGACGTACAGTCAGCAAAGTTTATTTCCTATGTATAATTTTTAATTGAGGAGCAGCAGATGTTTGATGAAGTTGTCTCTGACACATCAGAATAAGGTACCTCATTCTATAAAATGAATAACATTTTTACCAAATATTTATAGTATTTTTACCATATACACAGATTCAGTTTTTGAGTCTCTGAATACAGTATTATTTTTCATTTATACTTTTCTGAATTGCAAAAAATGGGAGATTATGTAAATTATAGGATGTTAGAAAGACAAAGGAACAGAAAAGACTTGCAAGGGTTAAATCAAATGAAAAAGTCTGTAATTTTCAGTGTACTTAGAGTGAATACAAAGAATATAAATTGTACTGTTTTTACATGTGATTTTGGCCAACTTTTAAGAAATAATTACAATAGACAGACTTTACTTCATTTTAGAATAATGCAATTATATAGCTAACTATTCTTTTTGTTTATTGTTCCCATGATTCTGTAATGGTTATTTTCTTGGTTGGATGGACAAACCTAATGACAGTTACTGTGAAGTCTTTTTGTTTGTTTTCCTATCAGTTTTGTAGGTTTTTCTTATTTTTGCACTTAAATGATTTTCTTTTTCTCTTTAATGAGGCAAATTATATATATAAGTATATAAAGTATACTTTAAAAACTTAAATGATTTTTTGAGTGCAACCAGTTGGAAACAATTTTATCAGAGATGATGAGGTTTTTTATACCTCATTTTGTATTTCGGTGACTGAATAAGGGACGTTTAAAATTAAGCTGTCTGCCATATTACTGGAAATGGAGGTTAAACTACAGATTTTTATTTTTTTTAATTGAAGAGTTTATTTAGACTCAGAAAAGCCTTTGTTTGATTGTTAGTGGAAGATTTTTTGCATTATATTAATATCCTATTTTTCTTTTTGTTACGTCTCACAGCTACCAATGAATTTGTAAATGCAGTTCATTTATCTTCTAACTTCAGAAAATACATTCCTCTTGTTCTTTCACAGAGTTACCCTTTAGGTTACCTGAGTCAAATAGTATTTTCCTCACTTGACCAATGAGAAAACTGAAGCAAATTAAGATAAACAGATTTGTCTAAATTTACTTATCAAACTTAATAATAAATTTGAGATTTAAATACAGGTCTTTTGCAAATCAGCATAGTTAGTATCCTATTAAATATGCTCTAAATTGTCACTTCAGAAATAGTGTCCACACATGTGATTTTAAATTCTTTAGTCATTTAAATTATGGGACCACAGCAGAGAAATGCTGAAATAAAAAGAAACAATTTTATTATTGAAAATAATTTTTGTTCAATTCATGTTATTTATTCTAAATTCACAGCATTGAAGGTCCATTTATTTTGTTTTCACCTTTAGCTGATCTCTACTTTCCCCCCAACTCTTTGCTTCTTTGCTAAACTTATTCCATAGTGCTCAAGATCTCTCATTCCTAAATGAGTAGGTAATCTTTCCCTACTTAAAAGATTGAAACCATGTTATATCAGGGATTCTCTCCATCTTTACCTGTTCTCTATTTCTTTTTAGAGAAAATAGCATTATTCTATTACACAAAATTAAAACTGCCTACTGTCCTCTTTATACCATGGCTGCAGGTAATATGCTACTTCAGTTTTCTGCTTTTGAATTTTTCTATTCATTAATTCTTTGCTTCCAAAACGATCAATTATCACCTGTCCTAAAAATACCCCCTCAAAAGGACTTCTTTCTCAAGCTATCATACTCTACCATTCATTTCCTTTATGACATTGCTCCCAAGTTGTCAACAGTAAGCTTCCCTCCTGATTTTTTTCCATATTCACTCATTTCTTAAGTGTGTTGTTATTAAGTATTATGGGTCACAGTGCCTTTTTAGCCTCTAAAAATTAGGTAAACTAATCCTAGAAAAATGCACACAATGACCAGCTTTTTCATAAAATTTCAGGTATTTGATGTAGTGAAGCTCACTGTAGAGTCCATAGAGAAGCTGTTTTTAAGTTTTACTCTGCAGAAGAATTGCCTGGAGGGCTTGTTAAAATGTAAACTAGTGTGTTATCCTAGAATTTTGTTCACAGAAATTTAGAGAAGCAGCTTTGGAAATTTACATTTATAACAAGTTTCTTCTGTGTTGTAGACATAATTCTAAGGATCTCCTTTCAAGTTTTCTGTCTCTTGTTTACTCAAGTACTAACACAGGTACTGCTGTGAAGAAATTGCAGGTAGAACTATGGTTACTAAGTTAGCTGACCTTAAAGATATTATCTTGGTTTATTAGAATGAGCCCAATGTAATCACATGCATCTTTAAAAGCAGAAAAGGAAAGCAAGAATCAGAGAGATCAAGCAGAAGAATAAGGTCAAAAAATTGTAAAAGAGGAGAAATTAGGGTAGATTCAAAGCATGAGAAGGCTCTGAGATGACTTACTGGTTCAGAGATGTAGGGGACTCTGTGCAAGGTGGAAATATGAGACCATCTTACCCATCTCCTGAAAAACCTGTACCTGTATGCAAGTCAAGAAACAACAGTTAGAACCAGATCTGGAACAATGGACTGGTCCAAAATTGGGAAAGGAGTATGTCAAGGCTATATATCATCAGCTTGCTTATTTAATTTATATGCAGAGTACATCATGCAAAATGCTGGGCTGGATGAATCACAAGCTAGAATCGAGATTGCCAGAAGAAATATCAACAACCTCAGATATGCAGGTGATGCCACTCTACTGGCAGAAGGTGAAGAGGCACTAAAGAGCCTTTTGGTAAAAGAGGAGAGTGAAAAAGCTGACATAACTCAACATTCAAGAAACTAAAATAATGGCATCCAGTCCCATCACTTCATGGCAAATAGAGGGAGAAAAAGTGGAAACAGTGACAGATTTTTTTTTCCCTTGGGCTCCAAGATTACTGTGGGCAGTGACTGCGGCCATGAAATTATTAATAAAAGATGCCCCTTGGAACAAAGCTATGACAAACCTAGATAGTGTATTAAGAAGCAGAGACATCACTTTGCTGACCAAGGTCTGTAAAGTCAAAGCTATGGTTTTCCTAGTAGTCATATATGGATTTGAGAGCTAGGCCATAAAGAAGGCTGAGTGCCAAGAATTGATGCTTTCTAATTGTGGTGCTGGAGAAGACTATTGAGAGTCCCTTGGACAGCAAAGAGATCAGACCAGTCAATCCTAAAGGAAATCAGCCCTGAATATTCATTGGAAGGACTGATGTTGAAGCTCCAATACTTTGGCCACCTGATGCAAAGAGTCAACTCATTGGAAAAGATCATGATGCTGGGAAAGATTGAAGGCAGGAGGATAAGGGGATGACAGAGGATGAGATGGTTGGATGGCATCACTGACTCAGTGGACACAAGTTTGAGCAAACTCTGGAAGATATTGAGAAGGAGAGGGAAACCTGATGTGCTGCATTCCATGGGGTTGCAAAGAGTTGGACACAACTCAGTGACTGAACAACAACAAATGTGCAAGGATTAAAGTATCTAGAAGTAATGAGAGTCTCTTGCTCACAGTCAGCAAGTAAATAGGAATCTTTTTCATACAACTGTTAGTATATGAATTTGACCAAAGCCTAAATGAGCTTAGAATTTGATTTGTCTCTTGAGCTTCCAAAAAGTAAAGTAGCTCTGTTGACACCTTGACTGTAGCCCAATGAGTCCTGTGTCAGATTTCTGACATATACAAACTATGAGTTTATAAATTTTTGTTGTTTTAAACTGCTGACTCTGTAGTAATTTGTTATATAAGCAATATGAAGTCTAAATACTCGGTGGTTCATATTTTGGTAATCCAAGGGCTCATATCAAAGCGTAATTGGAGCTCTTGCCCTGTCTTGAGATCTTAATCTTCAAATGTGCCAAGCAATTGTTGAAAAATATGGTAGTCTGATTTCTGAAACTAGAAATCTTTTCTCAATTTCTTCTTAGTCCTAATCTTTCTCATTTTATTCAATATTTGATTTTGCAGATTATTCCGTTTTTGAAATTACTACTTGCACTAACTATTTAAATATTGCATTTTTATAATTTTTTCTTGGTCTCCTCATCTCCTCTTTTTTTGTATATCCATCAAATGGAGATTTCCCAAGATTTTTCTTGAGCATTTACACTCAGTTCTGAATTACATCATCCAATCTTGGCTTTTCATATCACATCTTGAGAGGCAGAGTAATGTAATAGACTTCAGAGAGGATTTAAAGCCAATAAACTTAGTTTGATTTTGAGCTACATATTTTATCACTGTATCTGTTGACCTTCACAAGGTTACACTGCATAAAAATCAACCCTTAAGTCTAAGTTGTTTACAATACAAAAAGTTTATTTCCTCTCATATTTTATATCACATGTATTCTACTCTATTTCACATGCTTTATTTATCCTGGATCCAGGCTGAAGAAGAAAATCCTATCTCCTAGACAAAAGGAAAGGATGGTACTGTGACAGATTCATGTGATTGTTCTTGAAGTTTTTAAATGAATATAACTTTTATATACATCTAGAGCAAGTCATATAAACAGCATGATGTTCATAATCTGCAGAAATATATTCCTTCCTCAGAGAAGCATAGCAAATCATATGGCAAGGGGCAGGGATATATAATACATCCACTGGAAAGGAGTTGGGGACAATATACAATTTATAAAAGTTACTTTTATAACAATAGCAACTTGCTTGCATCTTTTCTTAGTTTACTAATTGATAAATTGAAGATGCCAAAATCATTCTACAAGGTTGTCTTTGATAGTAAATCAGTACGTATGTTTAAAATTCTTGCCTTGGAACTTGATGCATTATGTTTAATAAATATTGATTATATGCATTCTTTTTTTCCAACTATTCTAATGATTTTTATCCTGAGATTTAGGACCCAGATTTTTCATTTTTTGATGTTTTATTCTCACTACATCATTCCAATATGTTATAATCCACAGGCCCCAATTTCTCATTACCTTCCCTACCTAAACATACTTTTTTCTTGTTTCAACTTTTGAAAAAAGTAACCCAGATCTCTTAGTCACCTAGGAGCAAAAAATAGCTATACTTCCTCAACCATTGTCTCCAACCAGTATGCCAGGTCGTGTTAATAGTCTGACTAGTACCCATTCTCATTGCTTTGAACAAAATTCAAGAACCCCTTATGTTTTCTATCTAATATTAAAAAGCCTTTTTAAGTTGAGAACTTATATAATCACCAGTTCTAGTTTATAATTAACCAAAGTTTTCCTTATTAATCTTTAAAAAAGTTTATACTACTCTTTGTTGCATGGGCTGCTTCATCAAGTTTGATCATTTTTAGTATTGAAACAAGAAATACTAGCATTTTAACTTTCAAATAGAGCATGTATCTCCAATAATAAGTAATTGATAAATAATGAAGTTTTAATCCCATGCTCTGATGTTGCAGTTTCTAATAGATGTGATTTCAATTAGAATGAAAGTCAGCTTTAAGAATATTCCTAAATTCAGACACTGAAAACTTTTTCTAAGAAGCAAAAAGAGTTTTGTTTTCTTTGTGATGAGAATTCTTAGGGTCTACTTTCAAGAACTTTCATATATACCATACGGCTGTCTTAGTGGTAGTCATCATGTGTACATTACATCTCTACTACTTCTTTATCTTGTAACTGGAACTTTGTACCTTTTGATCAACTTCATCCAATTCTCCCTCGTCTATCACATGCCTCAGGTAACTTTACCAAAACTGATCTCTTTTTCTATGGGTTGTTATTTTGTTTCCTTTCCTTTCTGATTCTACATATAACTGTGATCCTATGGTATTTGTATATCTCTGACTTATTTCTCTTAGCATAATGCCATCAAAGTCCATTCATGTTGTCACAAATGTCAAGATTTCCTTATTTTTATGGCTTAATAATATTTTGTTTTATAAATATACCATGTTTTTTTAAAAAATTCATCCATTGGTGAACATTTAGGTCATTTTCATATTTTTGCTATTTAAAAATATGTTACAATGAACAAATGTTTGCTTTCTTGAGAACCAAGTACCACAGACAAACATGATCATTGCACTGTAGATTCTTAACTAGAAATTTGAATATGAAACTTGGCTGAAGAGAATGCAGTAAATGTGTAATATCTTAGATAGACAAAATACAATTAAGTGGTTATATGTTACTCATATAGCAATTATTTATTCAGCAAAATATTATTGAGTACCACCCACTACGATGAAGATTTTGTGGAGGAACTAGGGATAGAGCCAGCTAATATAAGATATATTAATTCCTGCCCTTAAGGAACTTTTATTAGGGGAAACAGACAGTAAATATATATATATATATATACACAAACTGTGATAAAAATACTAAAAAGAAAAATAAAGCAGACTAGAAGGATAAAGAATGTTAGATACTGTTTTAAAATTGGTAATAAGAAAAATATTATGGGCAAAGTGATATTTGTGAGGAGATTCAAAGTAGTGATGAAACAACCCATGTAGGGTACATTACTTTGCCAACAATGGTCCATCTAGTCAAAGCTATGGTTTTTCCAGTAGTCATGTATGGATATGAGAGAAGCTAAGCATTGAAGAATTGATGCTTTTGAACGGTGGTGTTGGAAAAGACTGTGGAGAGTCCCTTGAACTGCAAGGAGATCCAACCAGTCCATCCTAAAGGAAATCAGTCCTGAGTATTCATTGGAAGGACTGATGCTGAAGCTCCAAAACTTTGGCCACCTGATGCAAAGAACTGACTCATTGGAAAAGACCCTGATGCTGGGAAAGATTGAAGGTGGGAGAAGGGGATGACAGAGGATGAGATGGTTGGATGGCATCACTGACTCAGTGGACATGAGTTTGAGTAAACTACGGGAGCTGGTGATGGACAGGAGGCCTGGTGTGCTGCCATCCATGGGGTCGCAAAGAGTCGAACACAACTGAGCGACTGAACTGAACTGAGTGTACCTGGGGTAAGATCATTCCAGGCATGGGAATAGCATGAGAAAAGGAAGGGTTTTTTTTTGCCATGCTCAAGGGGTAGCAAGAAGTTCTGTGTGAAGTAGATGGATAAAGGAAGAAATATTAGATGAGACCTTAGAGGACTGGGATGCTCAAATATGTAAGTGCTTGTAAGCCATCATAAGGATTTTGAGTTTTGGACTTGGAAAGTCAGTAGAAAATTTTGAGCAGAGATGTGACAAGAATCTGACTTATGTATTAAAAGGATTACTCTACACTAAGAATGGAATACATTTGAGGTGTGGAGCAAAGGCTGATGCCGTGAAACCAGTCATTATTGCAATATTAGTTAAAAGGGAGATGATGATAGTGGGGTGATGTGGGAAGATGTAGTTGTATTCTAGATATTATTTGAAGGAGAATCTTCTGTCTTGGGTGTCTTGATCTGAAAATAAGAAAGAAGTCAAGGAAAATCCTGAGGTTCATGGTAACTCAAGAGATTCTCCATTTACTGCAATAATGGAGACTGTGTGGATGTAAGACTGAAAAGAGTGAGTTGGAGGGGAGGTAGATCAAAAGTTTGTTTTTGGATACAATAAGCTACCTGTTTGAGGTATCTATTAAACATGTACATGATGATTTGCCTTGATGATTCTGAGGTCAGATGAGAGATCCTGCCTGGAGATGTAAATTTTGAAACAATTTTCAAATACATGATATAAATAAGATGTAATCACAAATGGTGTGAGTGGAGAAGAAAGAAAGACCAAAGAATGAGCTCTGAGTTAAGCTAGTATTTAAAGTGAGGAGATGAGGAAAAACAAGCAAAGGTTGAGAAAGCCACAATGGCACTCTTTCACAAAGGAAACAATTAAATATCTGTTCCTATTAATGGAAAAGTCCCTGATGCTGGGAAAGATTGAGGGCAGGAGGAGAAGGGGGCAACAGAGGATGAGATGGTTGGATGGCATCATTGACACAACGGCTATGAGTTTGAGCAAATTCCAGGAGATAGTGAAAGACAGGGAAACCTGTCGTGCTGCAGTCCATGGGGTGGCAGAAAGCTGGACGCGACTTAGCAACTGAACAACCAAAGATGTGATGGAAAATTAATCCCCACATTTAGCAAAGTTTTAGTAGAATGGGGAGAGATGAGTCCTGATTAGAGTGGGACCAGAGAATGAGAATGAGAAATTGGAAAAGCAAGTACAACCAACATTAATGATCAAAAATTTTGAATTGTGATACTAAAGACTTATATATTGATCAATATTTCACGTATGTTTGAAATTCTCTCCAAGAGAAGAGAATACAGTCAATTTTCTAATGAGAAATTATTTAATTTATATCTACAGTGAAATAGAACATCAATCAAGTTTATGGGAAAATTCGCTATAGTCAAGAAAAAAAATGTGCTCTAGTCTTGATCTTCAAATAGTCTTGGAAGAGGATACCACCTATATGATTTCAGAAGTCAGTTTGCATTTCTGAACTTACTTTATTCAATTCTGTTACTGGGTACATTGCTTAGTATAGCACCCAGAATGTAGTTGGCACTTAAATAGCAGTTATATTTTTTCATTTTCTTAACAAAATTACCTTTCTTTAATTATTCTTTTGTTTTTGGGGGCCTCTTACCCATGACATTTCTCCATTGATTAAAGTAGTTAGGAAAGTTTTAAAAATTGTTTAACTGGTGACTTCCCTTTTGTTCCAGGAGTTAAGATTCAACACTTCCATTGCAGGAGGGCACAGGTTCAATCCCTGCTGGGGAACTAAGATCCCGCATGCCACACAATACGGTCAATTAAAAAAATAATTGTCAAACTGAGCTCCATTTGTCAGTTATAGGAAATTAGAGCATGAGTGAAATGAAAACATTTGTCTCTTCTTCCTCATTTTGCATATCAAGTTGCTAGTGATAAACTATCTTCTATTGCTCAGCAATTCAGCTTTCTCTTCTTTAAGGTTCTTGAAGCTTGCACACAGTTAAGGTCATTTTATGTCACAATTTTTCTCTTTCTTTCTTCCTTTCCCTCCCTCCCTCCTTTCCTCTTTCTTTTCTTCCTTCCTTCCTTCTTCTCTCTCCCTTACTTTCTCCCTCTTTCTCTCTCTCTGTCACTTTCCTTCCTTATATCAGATCAGATCAGTCGCTCAGTCATGTCCAACTCTTTGCGACCCTGTGAATCGCAGCACGCCAGGCCTCCCTGTCCATCACCAACTCCTGGAGTTCACCCAGACTCACGTCCATCGAGTCAGTGATGCCATCCAGCCATCTCATCCTCTGTCGTCCCCTTCTCCTCCTGCCCCCAATCCCTCCCAGCATCAGAGTCCTTTCCAATAAGTCAACTCTTCGCATGAGGTGGCCGAAGTACTGGAGTTTCAGCTTTAGCATCATTCCTTCCAAAGAAATCCCAGGGCTGGTCTCCTTCAGAATGGACTGGTTGGATCTCCTTGCAGTCCAAGAGACTCTCAAGAGTCTCCTCCAACACCACAGTTCAAAAGCATCGATTCTTTGGCGCTCAGCCTTCTTCACAGTCCAACGCTCACATCCATACATGACCACTGGAAAAACCATAGCCTTGACTAGACGAACCTTTGTTGGCAAAGTAATGTCTCTGCTTTTGAATATGCTATCTAGGTTGGTCATAACTTTCCTTCCAAGGAGTAAGCGTCTTCTAATTTCATGGCTGCGGTCACCATCTGCAGTGATTTTGGAGCCCAAGAAAATAAAGTCTGACACTGTTTCCACTGTTTCCCCATCTATTTCCCATGAAGTGGTGGGACCGGATGCCATGACCTTCGTTTTCTGAATGTTGAGCTTTAAGCCATCTTTTTCACTCTCCACTTTCACTTTCATCAAGAGGCTTGTAGTTCCTCTTCACTTTCTGCCATAAGGGTGGTGTCATCTGCATATCTGAGGTTATTTTTGATATTTCTCCCAGCAATCTTGATTCCAGCTTGTGTTTCTTCCAGTCCAGCATTTCTCATGATGTACTCTGCATAGAAGTTAAATAAACAGGCTGAAAATATACAGACTTGATGTACTGCTTTTCCTATTTGGACCCAGTCTGTTGTTCCATGTCCAGTTCTAACTGTTGCTTCCTGACCTGCATACAAATTTCTCAAGAGGCAGATCAGGTGGTCTGGTATTCCCTTCTCTTTCAGAATTTTCCACAGTTTATTGTGATCCACACAGTCAAAGGCTTTGGCATAGTCAATAAAGCAGAAATAGATGTTTTTCTGGAACTCTCTTGCTTTTTCCATGATCCAGCAGATGTTGGCAATTTGATCTCTGGTTCTTCTGCCTTTTCTAAAACCAGCTTGAACATCAGGAAGTTCACGGTTCACGTATTACTGAAGCCTGGCTTGGAGAATTTTGAGCATTACTTTACTAGCGTGTGAGATGAGTGCAATTGTGCGGTAGTTTGAGCATTCTTTGACATTGCCTTTCTTTGGGATTGGAATGAAAACTGACCTTTTCCAGTACCAAACCCAGAATCTCCGTATTTCTTTCTTCAGAGTGTTCTGGCCACTCTGTATCTTAGTAGGAGCTGACATTGAAGGATATTGTTCCCACTGGAGGTTTAAAATACTGAGCCTCTTGCTTGCAATGACCCCTAGTAACTGAATATTAATTGAATGGTTTCATTCATTAATGACTTATTCATTCATTCCTGTCATTTATGTTAATTTCATTTTTTTCAAACCAAGTCTGTCCCCCTGGGGCCCTACAGTCACGTGTCACACTTTGAGCTGTGCTGTTGGGATCTGGATCATAAGAGGGTCATGTGAATATATTTCTGACATGTTTCTGATATGGACATTTTGCCCAGAGGAGCTGAAAGGGAAAAACATGACCACCTAAGGAGCTTATATTCATTGAAAGGACTGATGCTGAAGCTGAAACTCCAATACTTTGGCCACCGGATGTGAAGAACTGACTCATTGGAAAAGACCCTGGTGCTGGGAAAGATTGAAGGTGGGAGAAGGGGACAACAGAGGATGAGATGGTTGGATGGCATTACCAACTCAATGGACATGAGTTTGAGTAAGCTCTGGGAGTTGGACAGGGAAGCTGGTGTGCTGCAGTTCATGCAGTTGCAAAGAGTCAGACACGACTGAGCGACTGTACTGAACTGAAGGAGGTTTTCTGCCAAAATAGAAAGGTGGGAGGGCTCTTTTCCATTTTTTTTTAACTCAATTTAGTTAGTGCCTGGGGAGCTGACCAATAGGAGGTTTGGAGGGGACCTTTCTCACACTTGTGGGTCTATTGTCATGGCTTACTTCTGCTGTCTCATTATAATTGCTATAATGGCCCTTTTAGATATTGAAAATTGTCCCTGTTTTGATGATACATTATATGGTCAATGTATAAATGGATCAGTCTTTCAATTTGAGGTCCTTCTGGTCTCCAACACCTGTAGTCTTGCTTCTGGAGCTTTATAATCCCATTTATTCTATTTCTTACCTTTTTTCTCTTACTGTTATTCTCTCAGCCATTTTTCCCTGTTCCCACTGTTCAATGTGAATCCAGTAAATACACAAATAAACTTTAATCTGGAGAAATTGCTGTAGAGGTGTTGTCAGAGTCTTCATTTTAACATGTAGAAAAAAAATTCCCTTTTCAAGGTAATTTTTAATGACTTGGATAACAGCTTAATTTTAACCCATTTGAAAATAACTGCTTAAAACTCTTACAGCATTCTTTGAGGTGAACCTTCATTAACCTCGAAGGCAAAACCTTCATGTTTTGCCAAACCTCAAATCTAATTTTATAGATTGTTATTAATCATTATTGTCTCGGACATTTTCACGATACCTGTAAGACTATTTCCCAGTGAATCTTACCAAAGTTTTATGTTATTTTCGTTATGAACATAACACCTTCGTCCCTTGTGTGAGTTCTACTACATCATAGGTACTACTAAGATTGTTTTACACAGTGTTGAGAAGACATTTACAATACATGGTAATTTTGCATTGTGGAAACAATGAATAAGCAATTTATTCATTACTAAATAAAAGGAATAAGTAATATAAAGGTTCATATTCCATCATTTGTACATGAAATCTAATTTGGTTAATGTAGCACTAGGTGATGTTAATGGTCTATAATATCATAAATCATGATATATGACAGATTTCAGAGTCTTAGGCATTTTTAAAAATTCCAGGTGATTTCTGTTGAAATTATATGAGATTCATAATTTAAAATGTACATTTAAATATACATTGCATACTTTAGCAAAAATTTAAAAGATGTTACTGATGTAACTTTTATTATTCAATTTTGGCTTTTATATTCTGCTTTTTCTTTTTCTCCTCATATTAAGAACAAAGAGCTGGAATACATTTCAAACTAAAGAGAAAATTCAACCTGGACTATCTTTTTCTTTCAAGAAAATTAACAGAGTACCAATGGAGCCCTTTATCTATTGAGTGCAGACTTCATTAATTAATCCTTTTTATCTGTGACAGTTAAAGGTAAATCTGGAATATTTGGCCTTTTTGAAATGATTTCTAGTTTTACTTTTACTAGCTAAATGCATTCTCTCAGCTATATGTTATCTTTTTTCCACCATGTATAAATTAAATCAAATTGCATTGGGCTATTTCTTGCCTTGCATTGACGTTAAAAAAGATAGGCATTTAGATAAATACTTTTTCATATTATTAACTTAATATTTTCTGAGAGTGACAGAAAGAAAATGGAGTATCTTTCTGTTACTCCTCATTTTCATAATAGTAGAAGGTGGAATTCATATGGCATTATAAGTAGAAATTTTCTGCATCACTAAGAACATGGCTTAAAGTATAATGCCTCCTGGACAAGTCAGAAAAGCATTCTAATGAGAAACAGTTCTAGTCATATATCATGTACTAGCTGCACAACTTCTGTCCCATCTCACTAAATATGCTTTCCACAAAAAGGAATAATGGTGTTTAGTTCATCTGTTTCTTCTATCTATTCTTCATCTCATACCACATATATAGTCTGACCATTGGCTTTAGAAATAATCATGATTCAGTCTTCCAAATCAAACCATGGAGAAACAAGATAGAATCCTGAGAATATATAACTCAGTGTTTTAACTATCTTTTGTTTAGGCATCAGCTGCTTTTATTGTTTTTGCTTTCCATGTAAGGCTATGCTGTTAGACCATAATCTGCTAGAAACCAGTAATGGGGAAACATTTCAGTTACATGGATATTTTCTCATTTGTAGTCAGTTTTAATGAAAAGTGACAAGCATGTCACATTTCATCAATTTATATCAGGTTGTGTCTCAAGAAAACAGAGAACGTAAGATAAGCCAGTTCAAAACAGCATCCTTCATCTAGAAGCAGAGAGAAAAGGAAACATCAACTACTTAGGATTCGACAAAGAAAATTATAGCATATGTATCTATAGATCAAATACACTTCTCTGTGTTAATACCACTGAAATTTCAAATTACAGTTGTCTAACAACTGTAATTACCATTCTGTTTGTATGTGTTAAAGTGACTTTATTTCTTAAAGAATTTGTTTGCTTAATGTGTTTAGGCAGACCCTGATGCTGGGGAAGATGGAGGGCAAGAGGAGAAGGAGATGACAGGATGAAATGGTTGGATGGCATCTTTGACTCAATGGACATGAATTTGAGCAAACTCCAGGAGATAGTGAAGGGCAGGGAAGCCTGGTATGCTGCAGTTTATGGGGTGGCAAAGAGTCAGACTTAGCAACTGAATAACAACAAAAACAAGGAAGCTCTATTAAAAACATAAAATTAATTATGATGATGGTTCCCTGTTTTGAGGGAACATGTTGTCTGGTGAAATATCTAGAACTGTGTTATCCTGTATAGTAGTCACAAGTCACATGTGACTATAGCAATAATTAACTTAGTCTCATTAGTTACAATATAAGTGCTCAATGATCAGATGTAGTTGTTGTTTCCTATACTGGAAAGAACAGTTATAGAACATTTTTAACATTACAACATCTTATTAGACAGTGCTAATATATAACACACAGGTAAGATGCATTCCCTATGTCTCTAATTGTCTCAACACATTGAAACTGCATATGAAGTACTCCAAAAAGTGGCTTCAGGGTAAAATTACCCAAAGAATCAAATATATGTAGCATATATAAAATTTTATTTTGGAAAGACTTTAGGTTTTTTAGAGAAGTTGAAAGTGGACCCTCTCATCTACATTCAGTTTCTTTAGATGTTATTATCTTACATTACTATGGTACATTTGTCAAAATTAGGAAATAAACACTGCTACGTTATTATGAACTTAACTGTAGACAATTCAGATTTTCACCAGTTTTCCAATTAACACCATTTTTCTATTTTAGTCTGCAATGCAGGATACCATAATACATTTATTTTTTAAGTTAATTTTTACTGGATATAGTTGATTTCCAATGTTGTGTTAGTTTCTGCTGCACAGCAAAGTGAATCATATATACATATATCCACATTTTTATAGATTCTAGTTATGTCTTCTTAGTCTTCTATGGTTTGTGATGATAGGAATTTGATAGCTTGAGGAGTACTGGTAAGGCACTTTGTAGAATTTTCTCAGTGTGGGTTTCTCTCACATTTCTCATTATTAGACTGGGATTGTGAATTATTAGGAACAATACCACAGAGGTGAAATGACTTTCAGCTTATATCACATGAGGCTATTATGTTTAATAGCCATGTGTGGTTATTTAATACTGATTATTTGGATAAAATAGTGTTTCAGAGGTTTCACCAGTAGCAATATAGTTACTAATTTTCCCTTTCCATTACCCCTCCATTTTTCATATTTTGAAAGCAAGTCATTTAGTTTAGTGACATTTAGGATTCAGAGGCTTCCCTGGTGGCTCAGCAGTAAAGAATCTGCCCACAACACGGGAGATGAAGGAGATGTGGGTTTCATCCCTGGTTAGCAAGATCCACTGAAGGAGATCATGGCCACCCACTCCTTGCTTGGAGAATCCCATGGACAGAGGAGCCTTGTGGGCTATGGTCCATGGGGTTGCAAAGAGTCAGACACATCTGAAGCGACTTAGCAGCAGCAGCAGAATGAAGGAGAATTAATCTCCGACTCCTATGGGGGAAAATATCTGCATTTTTTTGGGAACTGTTTCATAAACAAGACTGTCTATCTGCCTACCTATTTATTTCAGTATGGACTAAAATATATGCATTTTATATTATGAGTTACAATTCAATACTACTATTACTTATTTTATTGATAAAATTATAACAGATTTGGCCGCTGGGGACTCTTCAGGTGACTTTTGTTCTTTGTTCACCCTCCACCATCCTTTTAATTTTTAAGCTCTTCTTTTCTTTCTGGTACTACAAGATACTTCAAGCTTCTCTTGTATTTCCCTACCCCTGTTCTAGAATCAGGGTTTCCCTGGTAGTTCAGTTAGTAAAGAATCCTCCTGCAATGAAGACCCCAGTTCAATTGTTGGGTCAGGAAGATTCACTGGAGAAGGAATAGGCTACCCACTCTAGTATTTGAGAATCAACCATATATCCACGAAATTTTGAATACTTTCATTGAAACATGGTATTTAGAAACTAAGACCTCCCATTCTGTAGGTTGTCTCTTCACCTAGTCAGTCATTTATTTTGCCATCCAGAAGCTTTTAAGTTTGATGCAGTCCCATTTGTTGGTTTTTTGCTTTTGTTGTTTGTATTTTTGGTGTCATGCCCAGAAAATCATTGCCAAGACCAACATTAAGGAGCTTCTTCACTCCATTTTCTTCCAAGAGTTTCATAGTATCAGTTTTCCTGGTTAATTCTTTACCCATTTTGAGCTATTTTTTCTGAGTAGCATAGGATAAGGGTTCAATCTCATTGTTCTGCATATATTTACCTGGTTTTCCATGTACCATTTGTTGAAGAGGCTGTCCTTTCCCTATTGGCCATTCTTAACTCCCTTGTTGAGTATTCAGTTCAGTTCAGATCAGTTCAGTAGCATGTCTGACTCTGTGACCCCATGCACCGCAGCATGCCAGGCTTTCCTGTCCCTCACCATCTCCTGGAGTTTGCTCAAGCTCATATCCATTGAGTCGATGATGCCATCCAACCATCTCATCCTCAGTCATACCCTTCTCGTCCTGCCTTTAATCTTTCCTAGCATCCGGGCCTTTTCCAATGAGTCAGCTCTTTGAATCAGGGGGCCAAAGTTTTGGAGCTTCAGCTTGAGCACCTGTCCTTCCAATGAATATTCAGGGTTGATTTCCTTTAAGATTGATTGGTTTGACCTCCTTGCACTCCAAGGGACTTTAAAGAGTCTTCACATTTCAAAGAATCAATTCTTAGTTAACTGTTTATGTGAGGTTTAATTTTGGGCTCTCGATTATGTTCATTCATCCCAATTCTTTTTTTTTATGGCATTAACTTACTGTTTTAATTATGATAGCTTTGTGGTATAGTTTGAAATCAGGAAGAGTGATACCTTCACCTGTGGTCTTCTTTTTCATAATTGCTATGGCTACTTTACTAGCGTGTGAGATGAGTGTAATTGTGAGGTAGTTTGAGCATTCTTTGGCATTGCCTTTCTTTGGGATTGGAATGAAAACTGACCTTTTCCAGTCCTGTGGCCACTGCTGAATTTCCAAATTTGCTGGCATATTGAGTGCAACACTTTCACAGCATCAACTTTCAGGATTTGGAATAGCTCAACTGGAAATCTATCACCTCCACTAGCTTTGTTCATAGTGATGCTTTCTAAGGCCCACTTGACTTCACATTCCAGGATGTCTGGCTCTAGGTCAGTGATCACACCATCGTAATTATCTGGGTCGTGAAGATCTTTTTTGTACAGTTCTTCTGTGTATTCTTGCCATCTCTTCTTAATATCTTCTGCTTCTGTTAGGTCTATACCATTTCTGTCCTTTATCGAGCTCATCTTTGCATGAAATGTTCCTTTGGTATCTCTGATTTTCTTGAAGAGATCTCTAGTCTTTCCCATTCTGTTGTTTTCCTCTATTTCTATGCATTGATAGCTGAAGAAGGCTTTCTTATCTCTCCTTGGTATTCTTTGGAACTCTGCATTCAGATGCTTATATCTTTCCTTTTCTCCTTTGCTTTTTGCTTCTCTTCTTTTCACAGCTATTTGTAAGGCCTCCCCAGACAGTCATTTTGCTTTTTTGCATTTCTTTTCTATGGGAATGGTCTTGATCCCTGTCTCCTGTACAATGTCACGAACCTCATTCCATAGTTCATCAGGCACTCTATCTATCAGGTCTAGTCCCTTAAATCTATTTCTCATTTCCACTGTATAATCATAAGGGATTTGATTTAGGTCATGCCTGAATGGTCTAGTGGTTTTCCCTACTTTCTTCGATTTAAGTCTGAATTTGGCAATAAGCACTCATCTCACACGCTAGTAAATTAATGCTCAAAATTTTCCAAGCCAGGCTTCAGCAATATGTGAACCGTGAACTTCCTGATGTTCAAGCTGGTTTTAGAAAAGGCAGAGGAACCAGAGATCAAATTGCCAACATCTGCTGGATCATGGAAAAAGCAAGAGAGTTCCAGAAAAACATCTATTTCTGCTTTATTGACTATGCCAAAGCCTTTGTCTGTGTGGATCACAATCAACTGTGGACAATCCTGAAAAAGAAGGGAATACCAGACCACCTGATCTGCCTCTTGAGAAATTTGTATGCAGGTCAAGAAGCAACAGTTAGAACTGGACATGGAACAACAGACTGGGTCCAAATAGGAAAAGGAGTTCGTCAAAGCTGTATATTGTCACCCTGCTTATTTAACTTCTATGCAGAGTACATCATGAGAAACGCTGGACTGGAAGAAACACAAGGTGATGGACAGGGAGGCCTGGCGTGCTGCGATTCATGTGGTCGCAAAGAGTCAGACACGACTGAGCGACTGAACTGACTGAATTATTATAATAATATCAAACCAGAAATCAGCAAAAACAGGAAAACTGAAAAATCTTTGCATTGATTGCTGAGGAAGGCTTTCTTATCTGTCCTTGCTATTCTTTGGAACTCTGCATTCAGATGCTTATATCTTTCCTTTTCTCCTTTGCTTTTCACTTCTCTTCTTTTCACAGCTATTTGTAAGGCGTCCCCAGATAGCCATTTTGCTTTTTTGCATTCCTTTTCCATGGGGATGGTCTTGATCCCTGTCTCATGAACAATGTCACGAACCTCAGTCCATAGTTCATCAGGCACTCTATCTATCAGATCGAGTCCCTTAAATATATTTCTCACTTCCACTGTATAATCATATGGGATTTGATTTAGGTCATACCTGAATGGTCTAGTGGTTTTCCCTACTTTCTTCAATTCACGTCTGAATTTGGTAATAAGGAGTTCATGATCTGAGCCACAGTCAGCTCCTGGTCTTGTTTTTGCTGACTGTATAGAGCTTCTGCATCTTTGGCTGCAAAGAATATAATCAGTCTGATTTCTGTGTTGACCATCTGGTGATGTCCATGTGTAGTCTTCTCTTGTGTTGTTGGAAGAGGGTGTTTGTTATGACCAGTGCATTTTCTTGGCAAAACTCTATTAGTGTTTGCCCTGCTTCATTCTGTACTCCAATGCCAAATTTGCCTGTTACTCCACGTGTTTCTTGACTTCCTACTTTTGCATTCCAGTCCCCTATAATGAAAAGGACATTTTTTGGGGTGTTAGTTCTAAAAGGTCTTGTAGGTCTTCATAGAACCCTTCAACTTCAGCTTCTCCAGTGTTACTGGTTGGGGCATAGACTTGGATTACTGTGATATTGAATGGTTTGCCTTGGAAACGAACAGAGATCATTCTGTCATTTTTGAGATTGCATCCAAGTACTGCATTTCAGACCTTTTTGTTGACCATGATGACTACTCCATTTCTTCTGAGGGATTCCTCCCCACAGTAGTAGATATAATGGTCATCTGAGTTAAATTCACCCATTCTAGTCCATTTTAGTTCACTGATTCCTAGAATGTCAACATTCACTCTTGTCATCTCCTGTTTGACCACTTCCTATTTGCCTTGATTCATGGACCTGACATTCCAGGTTCCTATGCAATATTGCTCTTTACAGCATCAGACCTTGCTTCTATCACCAGTCACATCCACAGCTGGGTGTTCTTTTTGCTTTGGCTCCATCTCTTCATTCTTTCTGGAGTTATTTCTCCACTGATCTCCAGTAGCATATTGGGCACCTACTACCTGGGGAGTCCCCCTTTTAGTATCCTATCATTTTGCCTTTTCATACTGTTCGTGGGGTTCTCAAGGCAAGAATTCTGAAGTGGTTTGCCATTCCCTTCTCCAGTGGACCACATTCTGTCAGATCTCTCCACCATGACCCGCCCATCTTGGGTTGCCCCACGGGCATGGCTTAGTTTCATTGAGTTAGACAAGGCTGTGGTCCTAGTGTGATTAGATTGACTAGTTTTCTGTGAGTATGGTTTCAGTGTGGTTGCCCTCTGATGCCCTCTTGCAACACCTACCATCTTACTTGGGTTTCTCTTACCTTGGGCGTGGGGTATCTTTTCACGGCTGCTCCAGCAAAGCGCAGCCATTGCTCCTTACCTTGGACAAGGGGTATCTCCTCACTGCCACCCTTCCTGACCTTCAAAGTGGGATAGCTCCTCTAGGCCCTCCTTTGGCCGCACAGCTACCGCTCCTAATTGAATGATTATATGTATGTTCTGAAGTTAGCTAAAAGGACTTGTATCTACCCAAAGTTTTTACATGTATGAAGGACATCAAGAAAAAACACAAAGAGAGAGAATGTGAGACTATTATCAAGTATTTATATAGAATGATTTTACAGACCTGTGAGCATAACATTAGGAATGCTAAAGTCCAAAATAAAAAATATCCATGAAAAATACTTAGGGCCAATTCATTGAGTTTTAAATCTGTGTTCAGAGCAAGAGGTACAAAGGATTTAGGACTGACAAAAAAAAAAAAAAATAGAAAAGAATTGTGGAGATTAAGTAAAACATTTATTTTCTTTCTTTTCTGCTGAGATTAGCAAAAAAAAAAAAAAAAAAACACACACAAATATTGGTTAAGTGAAATATAAGCTAGTGTTAGGTAAAGTAATTAGGGACTATTAACCAAGTTTACAGCATAGGCTATGGAGATCTTTCAAGTGAGGTCATTAGACAATTGCTGATGACTTTGTAATAACTGGAGAATATACATGCCAAAAGGTAAGGAGCAGTGGCTGGGCTTTGCTGGAGCAGCCGTGAAGAGATATCCCAGGTCCAAGGTAAGAGAAACCCAAGTAAGACAGTAGGTGTTGCAAGAGGGCATCAGAGTGCAGACACATTGAAGTCATAAACTAGCCACAGAAAACTAGCCAATCTGATCACAGGGACCACAGCCTTGTCTAACTCAATGAAACTAAGCCATGACATGTGGGGACACCCAAGATGGAGGGTCATGGTGGAGAGGTATGACAGAATGTGGTCCACTGGAGAAGGGAATGGCAAACCACTTCAGTATTCTTGCCTTGAGAACCCCATGAACAGTATGAAAAGGCAAAATTATAGGATACTGAAAGGGGATTCCCAGGGTCGGTAGGTGCCCAATATGCTACTGGAGATCAGTGGAGAAATAACTCCAGAAAGAATGAAGGGATGGAGCCAAAGCAAAAACAGTACCCAGTTGTGGATGTGACTGGAAGGTCTGATGCTGTAAAGAACAATATTGCATAGGAACCTGGAATGTCAGGTCCATGAATCAAGGCAAATTGGAAGTGGTCAAACAGGAGATGACAAGAGTGAACGTTGACATTCTAGGAATCAGCGAACTAAAATTGACTGGAATGGGTGAATTTAACTCAGACGACCATTATATTTACTACTGTTGGCAGGAACTCCTTAGAAGAAATGGAGTAGCCATCACAGTCAACAAAAGAGTCCGAAATGCAGTACTTGGATACAGTCTGAAAAACGACAAGATGATCTCTGTTTGTTTTCAAGGCAAACCATTCAATGTCATGGTAATCCAAGTCTATGCCCCAACCAGTAACGCTGAAGAAGCTGAAGTTGAACAGTCCTATGAAGACCTACAAAACCTTTTAGAACTAACACCCAAAAAAGATGTCCTTTTCATTATAGGGGACTGGAATGCAAAAGTAGGAAGTCAAGAAACACCTGGAGTAACAGGCAAATTTGGCATTGGAGTACAGAATGAAGCAGAGCAAAGATAATAGAGTTTTGCCAAGAAAATGCACTGGTCATAGCAAACACCCTTTTCCAACAAGACAAGAGAAGACTACACATGAACATCACCAGATGGTCAACACCAAAATCAGATTGATTATATTTGCAGCCAAAGATGCAGAAGCTCTATACAGTCAACAAAAACAAGACCAGGAGCTGATTGTGGCTCAGATCATGAACTCCTATTGCCAAATTCAGACTTAAATTGAAGAAAGTGAGGAAATACCACTAGACCATTCAGGTATGACCTAAATCAAATCCGTTATGATTATACAGTGGAAGTGAGAAATATATTTAAGGGACTCGATCTGATAGACAGAGTGCCTGATGAACTATGGATGTAGGTTCATGCCATTGTACAGGAGACAGGGATCAAAACCATCCCCATGGAAAAGAAATGCAAAAAAGCAAAATGGCTGTCTGAGGAAGCCTTACAAATAGCTGTGAAAAGAAGAGAAGTGAAAAGCAAAGGAGAAAAGGAAAGATATAAGCATCTGAATGCAGAGTTCCAAAGAATAGCAAGGAGAGATAAGAAAGCCTTCCTCAGCAATCAAAAGCAAAGAAATAGAGGAAAACAACAGAATGGGAAAGACTAGAGATCTCTTCAAGAAAATCAGAGATACCAAGGGAACATTTCATGCAAAGATGAGCTCAATAAAGGACAGAAATGGTATGGACCTAACAGAAGCAGAAGATATTAAGAAGAGATGGCAAGAATACACAGAAGAACTGCACAAAAAAGAGCTTCATGACCCAGATAATCATGATGGTGTGATCACTGACCTAGAACCAGACATCCTGGAATGTGAAGTCAAGTGGGCCTTAAGAAGCATCACTATGAACAAAGCTAGTGGAGGTGATGGAATTCCAGTGAAGCTATTTCAAATCCTGAAAGATGATGCTGTGAAAGTGTTGCACTCAATATGCCAGCAAATTTGAAAACTCAGCAGTGGCCACAGGACTGGAAAAGGTCAGTTTTCATTCCAATCCCAAAGAAAGGCAATGCCAAAGAATGCTCAAACTACTGCACAATTGCACTCATCTCACATGCTAGTAAAGTAATGCTCAAAATTCTCTAGGCCAGGCTTCAGCAATACATGAACTGTGAACTTACAGATGTTCAAGCTGGTTTTAGAAAAGGCAGAAGAACCAGAGATCAAATTGCCAACATCTGCTGGACCATGGAAAAAGCAAGAGAGTGCCAGAAAAACATCTATTTCTGCTTTATTGACTATGCTAAATCCTTTGACTGTGTGGATCACAATAAACTGTGGAAAATTCTGAAACAGATGGAATGCCAGATCACCTTACCTGCCTCTTGAGAAACCTATATGCAGGTCAGGAAGCAACAGTTAGAACTGGACATGGAAGGACAGACTGGTTCCAAATAGGAAAAGGAGTACATCAAGTCTGTATATTGTCACCCTGCTTATTTAACTTCTATGCAGAGTACATCATCAGAAACGCTGGACTGGAAGAAGCACAAGCTGGAATCAAGATTGCCGGGAGAAATATCAATAACCTCAGATATGCAGATGACACCACCCTTATGGCAGAAAGTGAGGAGAAAAACTAAAAAGCCTCTTGATGAAAGTGAAAAAGAAGAGTGAGAATGTTGCCTTAAAGCTCAACATTCAGAAAATGAAGATCATGGCATCTGGTCCCACCACTTCATGGGAAATAGTTGGGGAACAGTGGAAACAGTGTTAGACTTTATTTTGGGGGGCTCCAAAATCACTGCAGATGGTGACTGCAGCCATGAAATTAAAAGACGCTTACTCCTTAGAAGGAGAGTTATGACCAACCTAGATAGCATATTGAAAGGCAGAGACATACTTAGCCAACAAAGGTCCGTCTAGTCAAGGCTATGGTTTTTCCAGTGGTCATGTATGGATGTGAGAGTTGGACTGTGAAGAACGCTGAGCGCCAAAGAATTGATGCTTTTGAACTGTGGTGTTGGAGAAGACTCTTGAGAGTCCCTTGGACTGCAAGGAGACCCAACCGGTCCATTCTAAAGGAGACCAGTCCTAGGTGTTTATTGGAAGGACTGATACTGAAATTGAAACGCCAGTACTTTAGCCACCTCATGCAAAGAGTTGACTCATTGGAAAAGACTCTGATGCTGGGAGGGATTGGGGGCAAGAGGAGAAGGGGATGACAGAGGATGAGATGCCTGAATGGCGTCACCGACTTGATGGACATTAGTTTGAATGAACTCCAGGAGTTGGTGATGGACTGGGAGGCCTGGATTGCTGTGCTTCTGGGGTTGCAAAGAGTCGGACATGACTGAGCAACTGAACTGAAGTGAACTGAAAAGCATGAGGGTCTTATAATTTAAAGTCTTCTACATGTGATGCCAACCTTGTTGCTATTTCTAGAATGTAGTTTGTGATTGCAATACATAAATTTTAATCAAGGAGTAGTATTTTTCTAGGCTCATTTTGAAACAAATTTATAATGTCCAGGTAGAGATTTCATAACCACTTTTGGAGTTGTAGATAGAATTGATAAGTTACCTAAGTACTGGAGGTAGAAGACATTTGAATTTCCTTGCAATAGTATATTCCAGAGAAAATCAATGACTTAGTTTATTAAATAACATGCCTAAGAATGGTAGAAAGTGTAATAAAACTGTAAATTGTTTACTGATATAAGGAACATAATTATTTTGGAGTTGGGGAAACATATTATGTTTACTCATGAAACTTGCTAATATATTTTTATATTTGCTAACGGACTTCTTGATTTTTATATTGCCCTAAGCAGTTTTGCTTAACTTTGACATGTTTGTTTACATGTCTAATTTCTAAGGCATCAAACCCATTGTACTTCAAAATCATATTGAAGGAACTAAATGTTTCTTTAAATATTGTTTTACTAATAACTTCACACTAAAATCTCTATTTTTGTTTTACTTTCATACATTCAGTTACAAATATTTCTCTAATGCAAGGTTTTCACTAACTTCAAGTTTCTTTTTAGTAGTTGAAATATCTCAGTATGTTACATTTTAATATGTTATACTTCAAATTTATCAAAATTGTCCATAGTTTAGAAAATTCAATATGACTCAGACTTAATAAATGATGGCTGACATCTCCACGTGGTCTTTATCAGTTGCAGTTGTTTTGAAGGATCATCCATGTAGTCTTATTAATCTCTCTCTCCCTTCCTTAGAGAAAGATACTCTTTACGTATATCTATCTTTATGTGGTATAAATTATAACAGAAAAATATTTGAATAGTAATTTCGATAGTTGTGGAAGAAAAAGATTAAAAAGTTTAAAAAACACACCATCAAATAAAAGGAAACATACTATGAATTGAACTTTAGAAGCAAAAGCTTAGTTTTATTTTTAGTATTTTTAAGTCATGACTGTATAGCAGTGTGTTAGAACTTTTTGTCATTGTTGCCATTGTTGAGATATGCCTTTTGTTCCAAGTAGATATATGGGTTCTCATTACTGCTTTTATTAAGAGTTGTTAAGGGTTGAAAAACACAGGATACTAGATGGCAAGGATCTTTCTGAATTTTCTAAAATCCCATGTAACTGCCTTATTCAATATGCTGCTCTTGGTATGGAACAAATCAGCAACTTTAATTAGGTTCCCATCACTCCTTCAGTCCCTCTCCTGAGACTCAATCTTTCTTTCATATTATATGAAAATTTTGGAATCATAAAGTTTTCTCTTGACTTTGAAATACTATAAAGATAACTTTGAGATAATAAAAGCCTAGTAGAGCATAACTCCACACTCAGTTCCCCTACTAGCATATTAAATTAGTATGCTACATTTAATATAATGAATGAAGTAACATGGATACATTATGATTAACTGAAGCCCACACTTCATTCATATTTCCTTCATGTTTACCCAGTGTCTTTTCGTTGCTGTTGTTGCTGGATCCCATTCAGGACACTGCATTGCATTTAGTTATCTGACTTGTGACAGTTTCTCAGACTTTGTTATTGATGACCTTGAAACTATTGAAGTATACTAGTCATGTGTTTTTAATTGCCCCTAAATTAGCATTTGTTTGATGGTTTTCTCATGATTAGGTTATGAATAGGTGTTTCTGGGAAGAAGCTCAGGAAGATAAAATGCCATCCACCTTACACCATATCAAGGGTACACTGTCAATATGCTTTGTGACTTTTGATGTTGACCTTTCGCTGGCTGAAGTAGAGTTTGTCAGGTTTATTTATTGTAAAGTTATTTTTTCCCCTTTTCATACTGTAAACTATGAAAGGATGTCACTGCGTGTAGCTGTCAAAGAGTGAAGAGTCATGTTCCACCTCTTTAAGAGAAGATGTCTACACAAGTTAATTGCCATTTTTCTGTATGGGAGTTTTATCTCCTCTCTTATATTTATTTATTTCTTTAGGCATTTATTTTTATCAGTATGGATTCTACATTTATTTTATGCTCTAAATAATTATCTAATACTACTTTATTTTGTTGCTCAAATTATTCCAGTTTTGATCATTAGAAGCTTTTTTAGTTGGCTCCTTTTTCCTCTTCGATGTACCACCATCATTGTGTATTTTATTATTGTGTTTTGAGCACTTTTTAATTTTATGTAACTACAATACACTCCAAGGAAATTTGGCATATTTCCTGCAAAGTCGTAGAATCAGCCTTTTCTCCAAGGGCCATTATTCCTTTTGTTGGAGAATGGTATAAGAAACCAAGGTTTGTGATCCCCCAGTGATGGGTCTGGGAAGAAGGACAGAAAGGAAATGAATGCTTTAATAATTTCAAAGAAAATCAAGAAGGAAAATAACCTTTTCATACTTAAAGGGCATTTGAATTTCTACTTATAGGCAATGTAGAAGTGGTAGTAATAAGTAAATGGCCTCAGGTTCAGTTCAGTCATTCAGTCACGTCCAACTCTGCGACCCCATGGACAGCAGCATGCCAGGCTTCCATGTCCACCACCAACTCGTGGAGCCTACTCAAACTCATGTCCTTCGTGTCAATGATGCCATCCAACCATCTCATCCTCTGTTATCCCCTTCTCCTCCTGCCTTCAATCTTTCCCAGCATCAGGGTCTTTTCCAATTAGTCAGTTCTTCGCATCAGGTGGTCAAAGTATTGGAGTTTCAGCTTCAGCATCAGTTCTTCCAATGAATATTCAGAACTGATTTCCTTTAGGATGGACCGGTTGGATCTCCTTGCAGTCCAAGGGACTCTCAAGAGCCTTTTCCAACACCATAGTTCAAAAGCATCAATTCTTCAGCGCTCAGCTTTCTTTATAGTCCAACTCTCACATCCATACATGACTACTGGAAAAACCAAAGCTTTGACTAGATGGACCTTTGTTGGCCTGGGAACCTAATATTAGTTCCCAAAGTATTTAAAAATTATTCCAGTGTTTTTTGGCCTTTGTGAATATGTTTCAAAAGTAAGCATAGTCATAATTGATAGCATAATTTCTTATAATGATCTCTTTTCACCCACTCCTCAGTATCTTTCTTTTCTTAGAGATTCACTGAAGTCTCTCTAAGCCTTTCAGATTAATAGCTAATGAGGTACAAAACAAAGCAAAAACAAAACAAAAACCCTCTATCTCTCCTAAAAACAGATTGAAGGCTCTTTACCCCCACCATTTCTCCACTTTTATTCTGTTTATAATTTTTAATTTAGTTTTTAGTATAGTATACTCATATCTTTGAAAAATCCTACATGCCAATAGAGGGTTATGTCCCTCTGTCCTTTCCACTGATTGTAAATCACACAAGCCCCTTAACTAGACTGGCTGACCAAGTACTTCCTTTGAGTGATGGAGGAATGCAACAAAGTCAGGGACCAAAACAGACTTATTTTTAGGAGTTGGCAGTGAAGGGTAGGAAGAATGGATTTCAGATGTGTAATTTAATGAAATTTGTTTTGCCCCATTGTAACTTAGTTTGAGAGGTTGCTGTTTCTTAGGTTACATTTGTGACTTAATACTTGTATTAGGTCACAATACTTCATTAGCTCAAAAATGCTATCAAGTGAACTGTTAACTAAAGATCAATAATGAAAAAATGTACTTAATTAGTGCCCACAGTGCTTGAAAAGTATAGTACCTAAAATTACCACTAATTATTAGTCAAGGTGCAAATACTTAATTTTAATGTTTACTGATATGATCTACAGCATCTTGTTTTGATATTAATAATGACATAATTAAGTGAAAGGGGCTTCCCTGGTGGCTCAGAGGTTAAAGCCGTCTGTAGGTCAGGAAGATCCCCTGGAGAAAGAAATGGCAGCCCACTCCAGTATTCTTGCCTGGAGAATCCCACAGGTGGAGGAACCTGGTGGGCTATAGTCCATGGGATTGCAAAGAGTCGGACACGACTGAGCGACTTCACTTTCACTTTAAGTGAAAAGCTGGCTCAGTTTAGATACACTATAGAAAGTAGTACCCCCTTTTCTACAGTCATGGTTGAGTGCATATTCATTGCGGGTGGAATACTACTTATAAATCAAATTAAAATGCATTTGTTGTCTAATTTTATTAAAAGTTTTCAGATTAAGCAAATTTAAGGGGCTGATACTTGACTCATTATTTCTGAAGAGAAAGGTGGGGAGATGAAAAAATAATTTTAAGTGCCTATGATATTTTGAAAAGTAAATTAATTTTAAGAGTGCTACCTCTAGTTTTAAAGGGTTTTCTTATAATGCCCCTTTATTATCCCCTTGGTTATTCATTTCTTGATGAGCCTGTGTCTGTTGCAGTGTTTCCTGTGGGACAACCGTGTCTTAATATTTTAGAAATTGCACAGTCATGTAATTATCTGTAAATAATTTAACATGTGTTTCATTCATGTGGAAATGATCCAATTATCCAAAGTGGGGAAAAATAAAAACTTCCAATGAAATATTAAGCCACTCACAGTATGGCTTTTTTATACTATTATTTTAGTTCTTCAGTGTTAGCTAATTAAAAATATTTTCTGTTTCAGATTGTCTGCTAAGTTCCTTCAACTAATTTAAAGCTATTATTACTCATTTACTCATTCTTGAAGTGTTTGACACCAAAACAAATCTTTGCCAATAGTTGCTATGGATTTGAAGAAAGGTCAGTTAAGATTGCTTTCACTGAAGCTTAGACTTTCCCTTCCACAAGTTAATTGGCTAATCTCCATCCCCTGAGATATACACTATATCATTCATCATGAATATAGATTTCTTCATGTGTCTACTTATCACCAGGGTAATGATAGGAGGGTGGAAGTGGCTTAGATAATTAAAAGCAGTAGATTAACCAGTACTCCTTTCCACTAATATCAGTTGTGAAGTTTAGAATTTACAGGAGGAGAGAAAAGATGATTTTGGAGACATGTGCAGTCAGACTTATGCCTGCATGATGTAGATGTTCTGCCTATACATAATTCAACATCAACTGAAGTTAAATGAGTCTTCATTTTTTCTTCCTATGAGTTGTAAATAAGTTTGATGCCAATAGATTAGATGAATTAAATTTAATTCTGAAAACTAGCTTATCAAGAAGAAAAAAGCAAAGAGTGCTTTTTTTTAAAAAAAGGTTTACTTATCTTAACTAATTCAGTTGAGTACCAAACACATTATCAAAACTATCATGAAGATAATCCATTCATTTAAAAGTGAAATTGATTGCACAGCCTTCAGCAAGAGCTCTGGCTCATTTATATACTTAGTACAATGCTCAGCACTTTCTCTTCTCATGAATGTGGTACTAAGATGCTTGTCTTTTCATTCTCTCCATGTGAGATTTTACAGAGTAAAAGTTTTAATTTTGATGAGAATCAGTTATCAATTGTTCCTTTAATGATCATGATTTTTGTGTCAAACCTGGAAATTCTTTGGCCCTGGATTCCAAAGATTTCACTTATGTTTTTTCTAAAAGTTTTATAGTTTTACATTTATATCCATAATCATTTAAATTTAATTTTTATATAAAGTATGAAGTTTAGATCAAAGTTCACAGTTCTACCCATGTATTTCTAATTTTTCTATCACCACTTATTGAAAAGCCTATCTTTATTCTGTCCTATTGATCTATGTGTCTGGCCCTCCACAAGTACCACACTATCTTGATTACTTTGGCTATATAGTAATCAATATCAATATCAAGTAGAATGATTCCTCCTCCTTTTTAAATTTATTTTTTATTGAAGTACAGTTGAATTACAATATTGTGTTAATTACAGCTGTACAGCAAAGTAGCTCAGATATATCTATATGTATAGATAGAGAGAGAAGGAAATGGCACCCTGCTCCAGTACTTTTGCCTGGAAAATCCCATGGATGGAGGAGCCTGGTGGGCTGCAGTCCATGGGGTTGGGAAGAGTCAGACACGACTGAGCGACTTCACTTTGACTTTTCATTTTCGTGCCTTGGAGAAGGAAATGGCAACCCACTCCAGTGTTCTTGCCTGGAGAATCCCAGGGATGGAGAACCCCGGTGTTCTGCTGTCTATGGGGTTGCACAGAGTTGGACACAACTGACGTGACTTAGCAGCATATATATATATATATATATATGCACGTATATACACACACACACATACATTCTTTTTCACATTCTTTTCCATTAATCACATGATATTGAATATAGTTCCTTGTGCTATACAGTAGGATGTTGTTTGTCCATTCTGTGTACCAGTTTGTATCTGATGACCCCAAACTCCCAGTTCATGCATCTCTCATCCCCCTCCCTCTTGGCAATCACCAGTCTATTCTCCACGTCCATGTTTCTGTTTCACGGATAGGTTCATTGTGTCATATTTTTAGATTCCACATATAAGTGATATCATATAATATTTCTATTTCTGACTTACTTTACTTAGTATGATAATCTCTAGTTGCATCCATATTGCTGCAATCCCTCCTCTTTCTTTGTCAAAATTATTTTAGCTAGTCCAAGGACTGAACCTTTCCATATAAATTTTATAATGAACTTGGCTACACCTACAAAAGTTTTTGCTGGAATTTTGGCAGAAATTTTATTAAACTTCTAAATCAATTTGAGGAGAAAGCACACTTTTCCTGTTTTGATTATTCCAATATATGAACATGAAATATTATACTATTCACTTAGATCTTGTTTGATTTCTTTCATCACCACTTTGTAATTTTAAATGAAAGATCCGGCATATGTTTTGTTAAATATATATCTAAGTATTTAATTTTCTTTGAGTGATTGTAAGTAGTGTTATGTTTTAAATTACAGTTTTTACATGTTCATTGTTGTACACTGAAACATAATTGATTTTTGTGTGTTGATCCTATGGCATTGCTGAAATCACTTATTAGGTTTAAGAGTCATTTTCCTTTGACTTTTGGTAGATTCCTTGAGATTTTTTTCTATGTAGACAATTATTTCATCTTCAAATTGAAAAAGGAAAGAAAAGGCTTATGTCCCAATTCTATACCTGTTGAGGCTAACTTCTTTTTAAGCTGTCTTTCACATAAAGTTCAAGTATATGTAACTTTTCATAAGGAGATGCAGTACTAATAAAAGTTTTTAATACAAATAAATCCAAATCCAATTGAAAAATAAATGCTACATAAATATGTTAAACAGGGCTTCCCTGGTGGCTCAGATGGTACAGAGTCTGCCTGCAATGCAGGAGACCTGAGTTCGATCCATGAGTGAGGAAGGTCCCCTGCAGAAGGAAATGGCAACCCACACCAGTATTCTTGCCTGGAAAATCCCATGGATGGAGGAGCCTCGTGAGCTACATCTCATGGGGTTGCAAAAAGTAGGACACAACTGGTGACAACACACAAATATATTAAGAGGTTATTTTAAAAACTCAGAATTTTCCATTAAAAAATTAAGGTTCCATTAAAAAAAAAAGCAAAAATAAACTAATGGTACTTAATTAAACTTAAAAGCTTTGTGCAACAAAGGAAAACATTGACAAATGAAAAGAAAAACCTACTGAATGGGAGAAAATATTTGCAAACAACATGACCAACAAGGGGTTAATATCCAATATATACAAGCAGCTTATAAAACTCAACATCAAAAAAAGCAAACAACCCAACTAAAAGGTGGGCAGAAGAATCAAATAGAATTTTTTTGAAAGAGGGAATGCAGATGACCAATAGGCACATGAAAAGATGCTCAAGATAGCTGATTATTAGAGAAATGTAAATCAAAACCACAATATTACTTCACACCTGTGAGAAAGTGTCTTAGTCACTCAGTTGTGTCCCACTCTTTGCGATCCCAAGGACTGTAGTCTGCCAGTCTCCTCTGTCCGTGGAATTCTCCAGGCAAGAATACTGGAGAGGAGTGCCATTCCCTTGTCCATGGGATCTTCCTGACCCAGGGATTGAACCCAGGTCTCCTACATTGCAGGAAGATTATTTACCATCTGAGACACCAGGGATAGCTATCATCAAAAGGACGCAAATAACAGTTGTAGACTTGGGTGTGGAGAAAAGTGAACACTTGTCCACTGTCGTAAGAATGTAAATTTGTGCAGCTACTGTGGAAAAGCTGAAACTCCAGTACTTTGGCCACCTCATGCGAAGAGTTGACTCATTGGAAAAGACTCTGATGCTGGGAGGGATTGGGGGCAGGAGGAGAAGGGGACGACAGAGGATGAGATGGCTGGATGCCATGACTGACTCGATGGACATGATTCTGAGTGAACTCCGGGAGTTGGTGATGGACAGAGAGGCCTGGCGTGCTGCGATTCACGGGGTCGCAAGGAGTCAGACACGACTGAGCGACTGATCTGATCTGATCTGACTGTGGAAAATATTATGGAAGTTTCTCAAAAAATTCAAAATAGAACTACCATATGACATGGACAGAGGAACCTGGTGGGCTATAGTCCATTGGATCACAAAGAGTCAGACATGACTGAAGCGACTTAGCATGCACGCAGGCATGAAAGGACAATTCCACTCCTGAATATATATCCCCAAATACAAAAACACTAATTCAAAAAGATACATGCACCTCTATATTCATAAACAGCATTATTTACAATTGCCAAGACATGGAAGCAACCTAAGTGTCCATCAACATATAAATGGATAAAGAAATTGTGGTACACATACACAATAGAATACTACTCTACCATAAAAAAGAATCACATTTTGCCAACTGCAGTAACATGAATGGACTTAGAAGGTATTATGCTAAATAAGTCAGATATAGAAAGACAAATACTATCTTACTTATATGTGGAATATAAAAATACAAAAATTAATGAATAAGGCAAAAAGGCAGAAATATAAATGACAAACCAGTGGTTACCAATGGGTAGTGCAAAGTGGGCAGGGGCAATATGGGGGTAGGGAGAGAAAAATGGTTATTATGGGACTACATGAAATCAGGTATGTGAAACTTTTGAAATCTATAAAGCATGATAGAATTGAAAAAATCTTCCATTCAGTACAAAAGTAAGTTAAAATAAAAAGCTAACAATCCAAATAAAAATTTTTTAAAATTAAAAAGAGTCTTGAGTGCTGGGGGTGGGGTGGGGTGGGGTGGGGGAGGCCTTCTGTTCTGAAGTTCTTTTCTCACAACATTTCACCCATAGCCTGATCTGTATTAATAAAGTTATCATTAACTGAGGTAGTTTTATAGCAATAAAAACTACCTTACTGAAGAAAAAAATTAATGTTCTAGATTTATCTTGAACTGTAAATGATATAATGAAAAACAGTTCATATGTTAAGTAATTACAGATATTAAATATAGCTTTCACAATAAGAATTTGAAACTTTATAGACCAAAACATAGTCAAGTAATGGTAATTTCATATGGTTCAACCACAATTTTTTTTTTTTTTTTTACAATTTGTATGGTATGACAGTCTTCTAAATTAAATTTTAAGGAAACAGAAAATGTAGCACAGATATGTATACCACTCTGATTTTCTTATAATTTCTTGAGGTAATTATTATTGTATCATAATTATTGTTTCACATTATCACTTACAGAGTTCTTCACTTTTAATACTAATTGGGAGATAGAGTTATGTTTTGGTAAGGAATATTTACAACAAAATTTTAAAATGCAAAATATTGATTTATTGTGTTTTTAAATCAACTAAAGCAGTGCCTTTGGTGTATAACCTCTTCTTTTTCTTGTTGAAATAGGAATACAATTATTTTAAAATTAAGCATATTCTTAAGAAAGAGTATATGGAAAAATTAGTTTTATTTTAATCAAAAGTAAGTTATGCTAGAAAAATTGATGGATTTTCTTGTTAGCATTGCAAATGAGTTGACAGAAGGCAAACATTAAAGTGAAATATATTTAGACTTTAGCAGTGACTTAGACTCAAGATAATGACATCTTAGCCATTGAATGAATTCAGATTGATTAGATATGAGCAAGGGTATAAGGATTGAAAACCATCACTGGAATCATAAGATAAAGATAATAATAATAACACCTTCCACATATAAAGCACTTAACTTCATCAAAACACTTTCACTTGCATTATCCCCTTTGATTTTCCACAGTATATTTTTGAAAATAAAAATGCCATGTTTATGAAACTCATTTACAGTTCTTCTTAAACCTGACACTGTAAAAGCCAAACAAATTTACCTATGCATTTAATCGTATCACAGTGCTTCTTATAAACAATAGACTTAATTCCATCCATTTCTTCCTGTTTCTCCAGTTCTTCCTTTAATCATGAAGGCAATTTCTTCATTTTTCTTTGTATTTAACCTATTTTACATGCTCCTGTTTTGCTCTATAATCTACAAGATATTTTGTGCGTGTTTGAGTGTCAGGGGTTATGTGGGTTTTTTCCTTTAACTCCTTTATTTCTATTGCTGTATTTTCTACTTTTTTTTTTTTTTTTTACGTTTGTAAAAATTCATGGGAGTTTATAGTTCTCTGCTTTTGTTCTCCATTAATTTCCTCAGATGTTTCCTCATTCCTTTTTAACAAAATCTAATCTTTATAGGTATGGCATGTAATTATATTTTCTGAAGTAGGCCCACACTCTAACCTGGGATATTTTCAACTAATTTCAGTTTTTCATTGCTCCCATCACTCTGAATAAAAATATTATTTTTTGTGGAAGCTCCATTTTACTGTTTTCCCTTCCTCTTAGTCTGCTTTCTACTCCCATTTAATTGTATCTTACTGAGTCCACACTGAAAGTTCAGATTGTTCGTTTTCAGGTTTACTGCTGGATCTGTGAGGTTCCTTTGGTTCTATGTGTTACCTGTTGATATCTTCTAGTTCTTTGGCAATCGTATTAAGGTATCCTTGCTTGTGTTACCCCCGGTGATGAAGTGTCATTATATAATGAAGTATCATGATATTCTGTGGATTTCTTCAGCCACATTTTAACAAGTCCTCAGCTATCCCTTCCATCAGTTAAAACTCTTCTTTACCTCCAAATCAAATTATTTAGCAGGTTGTTACCCTGTTGTCTCATTTCCAGTTATATTTCTTTTTCTTTCACCCCTTTCTCTCTCTCTCTCTCATATAAAACCCGAACAAATTTACCCCTTCTCCTGAGGCTGTTAGTATGTTTTAACCATGGTATCTTTTAACCATGTCAATGTATCCCCTGATTTTGCTGCTGTTTCTGAATTTATTCATTAAACATCTTAGTTTGGTGGATTTATAAAAAATACGCATATCTGTTCAAGTTTCTTTTTCCTACTTCACACACTTTCAAATGTAAATCCAAATGCTCTAACAATGTGTAACTGTTTGCAAAATTTCTCGCTCCTGGGAATTTGAACTAGGTTTAATATATCCCTTCTGTTCTGTCCCTACCACATATTGATTATCTTTGTAGATATTATAACTCCTTGTATATATAATCCCCATCATATTTTTCATATACAATTATTTTTTTCCTTTAAAAGAGCTCAGTTTTTTCATCCTTTTACCCTTTTACTTTTTTTTTTTAATGTGTATGTCATCAGTGTCTGGTTTCAGTATCAGGGTAATGCTGGCCTTGTAAATTGAGTTAAAAAAGTACTCCCTCCTCTTCTTTGTTTGGAAGAGTTTGAGAAAGATAGCTGTTAAATCTTCTTTAAATGTTTTGTAGGACTCACCAGTGAAGCCAACTGGTTTTGAACTCTGTTTTTTTTTTTTTTTTTTTGCCTTTCACATTAAATTTTATTTTTTTTATTTTTTTTACTTTTTTTTAAAAATTTTATTTTATTTTTAAACTTTACATAATTGTATTAGTTTTGCCAAATATCAAAATGAATCCATCACAGGTATACATGTGTTCCCCATCCTGAACCCTCCTCCCTCCTCCCTCCCCATACCATCCCTCTGGGTCATCCCAGTGCACTAGCCCCAAGCATCCAGTATTGTGCATCGAACCTGGACTGGCATCTCGTTTCATACATGATATTTTACATGTTTCAATGCCATTCTCCCAAATCTTCCCACCCTCTCCCTCTCTCACAGAGTCCATAAGACTGTTCTATACATCAGTGTCTCTTTTGCTGTCCCGTACACAGGGTTATGGTTACCATCTTTCTAAATTCCATATATATGCGTTAGTATACTGTATTGGTGTTTTTCCTTCTGGCTTACTTCACTCTGTATAATAGGCTCCAGTTTCATCTGCCTCATTAGAACTGATTCAAATGAATTCTTTTTAATGGCTGAGTAATACTCCATTGTGTATATGTACCATAGCTTTCTTATCCATTCATCTGCTGATGGACATCTAGGTTGCTTCCATGTCCTGGCTATTATAAACAGTGCTGCGATGAACATTGGGGTACACGTGTCTCTTTCCCTTCTGGTTTCCTCTCTGTTTTTTTAGAAGGTTTTTTGTTACTTTTACAAAGTCCTTACCGTGTCTGGTCTATTCAGATATTCTATTTCTTCATGGTTTATTCTTGGGAGATTGTATGCTCCTAGGTATTTATCCATTTATTCTAGGTTGTCCTTTGTACTTCTGTGGTATCTGTTTTTATTTCTCCCCTTTTATTTCTGATATTATTTAACAGAGCCTTTTCTCCTTTTTCTAGCCGCTGTTAACAGAGAAGGCAATGGCACCCCACTCCAGTACTCTTGCCTGGAAAATCCCATGGACGGAGGGCCTGGTGGGCTGTAGTCCATGGGGTCACTAAGAGTCGGACACGACTGAGCGACTTCACTTCACTTTCTCCTTTTCCTTGGTGAATATGCTGAAAGGTTTGTCAATTTTACTTTTTATAGAACCAGCTCTTAGCTTTATTGAACTTTATAATTGTCTTTCTATTCCCTTTCATTTATTTCTGCTCTGATCTTTATTTTTTCCTTCTTTCCACTACCTTTGGGCTTTGTCTATTCTTCTTTTTAAGACTTGTTCAGGTACAAGTTTAGATCATTTGAGATCATACTTGTTTCTTGAAGTATGCCTGTCTTGTAAACTTCCCTCTTAAACCATTTTGCTATATCTCATAGATTTTGGTATATCATAATGACATTTTTGTTTGTCTTCATGTACTTATTTCTCATTTGACTTCTTTATTGACTAGTTTATTGAGTCAATTCTTCATCACAGCTATTTTGAATTCACTCTCAGTTAGATGGGAAAATTCCTCTACTTCAAGTTTAGTTTCTGGAGATTAGTCATTTTCTTTGTGAGATTGTGTTACTGTGGTTCTTTATTGGTGCTTAATGAGTTTTTTTTTTTTTTTTGTTTTGTTTGTTTGTTTGTTTTTTGCTGGCATATTTGAAGTAGTGAACACCTTTCTTTTTTTTAACGTGAATACTTTTTTTTTTTTTCTTTTTCCTTTAGCTAGATTCTAATGATTCAGCAGGTTAGAATTAGAGGCCTTCTTTTGTTTTCCAGTAGTTGGCAATATAGTACACATTTTTGGTTCCTTTTACCTGTACTGCTTCTGGTTGTATTTGACAGTTGACATATCCTACCCTTCACTGCCTTCATCGGGGGTGTCACCTGGTACCTTAATTATTGCTGCTGTGCCTCTTTGATCATTGGAGCCTTGCTGTTGCCAGTGTGACTGGTGTTGCTGCCTGGGGTACTGGGTGACCAGAGGCCTCTGCACATCTTGGGCCTCTTGGGATGCAGGTGTCTCCACTATGGGGGTCGAGGTAGGCTGGGAAAGGAGCTGGAATTATGAGTGTTTTTGCTGTGACCAGGGTTGTAGAGTTTGCAGGTGATGCCAGTGTGAGTGGGGGGTCGGTGGGTGTTGTGGGCACCTCTGAAGCCAGAGGGGCATGTCACAGGCTCTCCTGTCACTGCTGTCTAGTTATCCATGGATGTAGGTATGTGCGGCGCTTCCCCCCAGGCCACAGGCTTAGCCACCAGGGGTTCAGTGGTTCAGTATAGCAGGCACTGCCTCTGCTGTTCCACTGGCTCTGCCTTCTCTAGGTGTTCTGGTTACCCACGTTTAGATATACAGATGTGTGGAATTCTCCAGCATCTCAGTATGTTGAGCAGCAAAATCTTTGTTGGGTTCTGGATGATTTACTTGTTGTAGATTGAAGGGAGAGACAAAAGGATTGTCTCATGTTGATATGATGCTGACGTCAATCTGGGTATTCTTATCTATTTTACTGAGGTCAAACAAAGTCCTATACCCTTTAGTATCTTCCCTTATCTCAGATGCATTGCAAATCCTTCCCATGCTCATTAAGATAGTTTTATTCCCAAAGAAACTATTGATCTGCAATGGATTTATCTCTTTTGTAAACTAGGGGGAAAAATCGCATGTAGCTTTTAACTTATATTTGATTTTTTGTTAGTTTTCTTTTCTTTTCTTTTTTTCTTTCTTTCTTTTTTTTTTTTTTTTAACATTTCCTAGGCTTCTAAAAGTCCCAGTTTGAATCTGAGCACGAGTTCAAAATATAATGTATTTTCTTAATATTTACATTCAACAAGTTGTCACAAGCTTTCATAACAAAGTTTTTCCTGTAAGTGCCAGTCTTTGGTCAAATTTGTTTGCAGTTTCCTCAATATACCTTAGCTTATAACTTTTATGTATGTCACCATAATGATTACTGAATTTGATTCTTCTGATATGAAAGTTACTTCTTGATTTTATGAGGACTTTTTTATATTTTAAATATTCTTTTCCATGGTTTATGGTTTATTACAGGATATCCAATATAATTCCCTGTGCTATACAGTAGGACATTATTGTTTATCCTTTCTATGTTGTATGGTCATGCCACTCGAGATGCCTGTCCACTTGCTTTCTGTACATCCCCTGCCCAACCAGCGCCTCCTTCACTTATACAGTAAGCACATGACTGACCTTCCTATATACTTGCTCCATGGCCCAGCTAGTGATTGTTCTTATCAAAGGGGCAGAGAGAGGCCTGTCCCTCTACTGGTTTCCATGGTAACTAATGAGCGCACCTGACATCATTCCTCTCTAATTGATGGTCTCTCCTTCCACCTGGGAATGAAGACTGCCACCATGTCCTGCCCACTGTCTGCCACACACACCTATGGTAAGGCCTTGCTCTAGGACTTTGCTAAAGATGTATAAGCTCCCTTATCCGTTAAATCATTGACGTCTCTATTGCTGACTCCGGGCTCTTTCTTCAGTCTTAAAGCTGAGCAAGTACAGGTCTTGTAGGCATGTGGGGTGCAGCCCCAAACTCTGGCTGCCTCCCTCTGCTGCTCCCTTCCCTTTGCAACCACATGTCTGTTGTCTATGTTTGTGATTCTGTTTCTGTTTTGTAGATAAGTTCATTTATGTCATATTTCAGATTCCACATATAAGAGAGATCATATGGTATTTGTCTGTCTTTGTCAGATTTACCTCGTTTAGTGTGAGGACCTCTAGGTCCATCTATGTTGTTGCAAACGGCACTCTTTCAGTCTTTTTTTAATGGCTGAATAGGATTCCACTGTGTATAAATATGTCATATTTTCTTTATCCATCACCTGTTGTTTCTTTGAATCATGTCTTGGCTATTGTGAATAGTACTCAGGTGGTGCATAGACCAGAGGGGTGCATGTATCTTTTTGAATTATAGTTTTCTCTAGGTACATGCCCAGGAGTAGGATTCCTGGTCATATGGCAACTCCATTTTTTTGTTTTTTTGTTTTTTTTTTTTGAGAAACCTCTGTACTGTTTTCCGTAGCGGCTGTACCAATTTACGTTTCCACCAAGAGTGTAAGAAGGTCCCCTTTCCTCCACACCTTCTCCAGCATTTGTTGTTTGTAAACTTTCTGATGATGGCCATTCTGGCCAGTGTGAGGTGGTACCTCACTGTGATTTTGATATGCATTTCTCTAACAATTAGTGATGATGCACATTTTTCATCTGTGTGTTGGTTATATGCGTGTCTTTGGAGAAATATCTACTTAATTCTGTTCATTTTTCAGTTGGATTGCTTGCTATTTTGTTGTTGAGTTGTATGTGCTATTTGTATATTTTGTAAATTAATCTCTTGTCGGTTGCATCATTTACAAAGATTTTCTCCTCCTCTATCTTTTCATTTGGTTCTTTTTCTGTACAAAAGCTTTTATGTTTAATTAGATTCCATTTCTTTATTTTTGTTTTTATTTCTTTTCCACCGGGAGTCTGACCTAAGAAGACATTTGTACAATTTAAGTCAGAGAATGTTTTGCCTATATTCTTTTTTAAGTTTTATTGTATCATATCTTATTTTTCAGTCTTTAAGCCATTTTGAGTTTATTTTTGTACATGATTTGAGGGTGTGTTCTAACTTTATTGATTTACATGTGGCTTTCCAACTTTCCCAACACCACTTGCTGAAGAGACTACTTTTTTTCCCTATCGTGTATTCTTGCCTTTTTTGTCAAAGATTAACTGACCATAGGTGTGTGGATTTATTTCTTGGCTCTCTATTCTGTTCCATTTATCCGTATGTCTGTTTTTGTGCCAATATCATGCTATTTTGATTACTGTACCTTTGTAGTATTGTCTGAAGTTTGGGTCGGTTATATCTCTACCTTTGTTCTTTTTTCTCAAGATTGCTTTGGCAATCTTGTGAAAATGTCATGGGTAATTTGATTGGGATTACATTTGAATCTATGGATTGCTTTGGGTAGTATGGCTGTTGTAGCAATATTAATTCTTCCAATTCAAGAACATGGAATATCTTTCCATTTCTTTGAATCATATTTAAATTCCTTTATGTTTTGTAGTTCTCAGCATATAAGTCTTTCACCTCTTTGGCCAGGTTTACTCCTAAGTATTTTTTGGGGGGCTGCAATTTTAAAAGGGATTGTTTTTTTTGCATTCCCTTTCTGATATACCATTCAGTTCAGTTCAGTTGCTCTGTCGTGTCCGACTCTGTGACCCCATGAATTGCAGCACACCAGGCCTCCCTGTCCATCACCAACTCCCGGAGTTCACTCAAACTCACATCCATCGAGTCAGTGAAGCCATTCAGCCATCTCATCCTCTGTCGTCCCCTTCTCCTCCTGCCCTCAATCCCTCCAAGCATCAGAGTCTTTTCCAATGAGTCACCTCTTCACATGAGGTGGCCAAAGTACTGGAGTTTCAGCTTTAGCATCATTCCTTCCAAAGAACACCCGGGGCTGATCTCCTTTAGAATGGACTGGTTGGATCTCCTTGTCAAGAGTCTTCTCCAACACCACAGTTCAGTAGCATCAATTCTATGTACCATTAGTAGTGTAAAAATAATGCAAGCAATTTCTGTATGTTAATCTTATATCTTGCTATCTTGCCGAGTTTATCAGTTCTAGTAGTTTCTGTGTGAAATCTTTAGGAATTTCTATATATAGTATCATGCCATCTGCATATAATGACAGTTTTACCTTTTCTCTTCCAATTTGGATATCTATTATTTCTTTCTCTTCTCTGGTTACTGTAGTTAGGACCCCCGATACTATGTTGAAATAAGCAGTGAGAGTGGACATCCTTATCTTGTTCTAGATTTTACTGGGAAGGCTTTCAGCTTTTTACCATAGATCATTATATTGGCTGTGGATTTTTCATTAACTAACTTTTATTATGTTGAGCTATGTCTGATCTATCCCGCTTTGGTAAGAGTTTTGATCATGAGTAGATGTTGAGTTTTATCAAATGCTTTTTCTGTATCTGTTGACATGATCATGTGTTGTTTATTTTTTCTTTTGTTGATATGGTGTACCACATTGATTTATTTGCATATGTTGAACCATCCTTGTTAACTTGGGATGAATCTAGCTTGGTCATGGTGTATGATTTTTTTTTATATGTTGTTGGATTTGGTTTGCTAACATTTTGTTGAGAATTTTGCATCCGTATTCAACAAGGATACTGGCCTATTATTTTCTTTTATGGTGGTGTCTTTGTCTGGTTTTGGTATCAGTATGATGGTGGCTTCATAGAAAGTCTTTAGGAGTATTCACTCTGCTTCAATCTTTTGGAAAAGTTTGATAAGGATCAGTTCTCCTTTGTATATCTGGTAGAATTCACCTGTGAAGTCATCTGGTCCTAGATTTTGTTTGTAGGAAGTTTTTATTATTATTGTTACAGATTTTATTTCATTTCTAGTTCAGATATGAGAGGAGTTTTGAACTCAGATATACTTTTTCAGATGACCAATGTATACCCCAGAGCAACAGTTCTTGAAGTGTGGCTCCAAGACAGAAAACATTAATATCAGCTATGGACTTGTGAAAATGTGACTTACCTGACCCACCAAAGTCATAGCAATACACATGGGAACCTGTGATCTGTGTTTTCACAGTCCCGTTATTCTGATACACAGTAAAGTTTGATACTCACCAATTGCTAAAACCATCTGACTTCATTGCTCTTGTTAGTGATTGATTTAGACATAGACATAATATATAATATAAATCAAATGAGATATGAGAGGAATATAGTAGGGAAGCCTTTGATAAACATGTTTTTGCTCTTAAAAAATAATGAGCAAGAAGGAATAAACCTTTTCATGGCTGGTTTGACATGTTGCAAATTGTTCCAGGTCTCTGTATTTATTTGGCCACCATTAGGCAGAATAGCACTGACATCAAGGTTTGTTGAGCTGAAAGATTACATAGATTCCTGATGATGTCACTGAACCAGTGAAGAAACCAGCCTTGAAATCACAGTTTTTGCTATATGAAATAATAAATACTCATATTATACATCAGTTTAAGACAGATTTTCTGTTATCTACAGATGAAAATATCTCATCTTACATGAGTTTCTTGTATCATCAATAATAAAATAACAAATGTTATTTTAAAAGCTACTGATGCATAACAACTTTTTCTATGGAGTTTTGTATTCTGTCTATACAAATAATACTTGCTGTCAGCCAGTGTATAGCAGTCTGTAGGTTTTTTTTTTTTTCTCATTCTTTTATTTTTTATTTTTTTTACAGAGTGCCCACTTAATTGGGCCCTATTTTATTTTATTTTTATTTTTTTTAAATTTTATTTTATTTTTAAACTTTACATAATTGTATTAGTTTTGCCAAATATCAAAATGAATCCATCACAGGTATACATGTGTTCCCCATCCTGAACCCTCCTCCCTCCTCCCTCCCCATACCATCCCTCTGGGTTGTCCCAGTGCACCAGCCCCAAGCATCCAGTATCGTGCATCGAACCTGGACTGGCATCTTGTTTCATACATGATATTTACATGTTTCAATGCCATTCTCCCAAATCTTCCCACCCTCTCCCTCTCCCACAGAGTCCATAAGACTGTTCTATACATCAGTGTCTCTTTTGCTGTCTCGTACACAGGGTTATTGTTATCATCTTTCTAAATTCCATATATATGCGTTAGTATACTGTATTGGTGTTTTTCCTTCTGGCTTACTTCACTCTGTATAATAGGCTCCAGTTTCATCTGCCTCATTAGAACTGATTCGAATGAATTCTTTTTAATGGCCGAGTAATACTCCATTGTGTATATGTACCATAGCTTTCTTATCCACTCATCTGCTGATGGACATCTAGGTTGCTTCCATGTCTTGGCTATTATAAACAGTGCTGCGATGAACATTGGGGTACATGTGTCTCTTTCCCTTCTGGTTTCCTCAGTGTGTATGCCCAGCAGTGGGATTGCTGGATCATAAGGCAGTTCTATTTCCAGTTTTTTAAGGAATCTCCACACTGTTCTCCATAGTGGCTGTACTAGTTTGCATTCCCACCAACAGTGTAAGAGGGTTCCCTTTTCTCCACACCCTCTCCAACATTTATTATTTGTAGACTTTTGGATTGCAGCCATTCTGACTGGTGTGAAATGGTACCTCATAGTGGTCTTGATTTGCATTTCTCTGATAATGAGTGATGTTGAGCATCTTTTCATGTGTTTGTTAGTCATCTGTATGTCTTCTTTGGAGCTACCCAACTCTGTGAGTTTATGTGTGTTCCAGACGGTGGAGAACACTTAGGGAACTGATTACTGGTTGGATCTGTCTCCCTCCTTTTCATTCCCCCCTTTTATCCCTCTGGCCACCTCTGTCTCCTTCCTTCTTCTTCTCTTCTCTGTATAACTCCGTGAACATGTCTGAGTGGTCCAGTTGTGGAGTGCACATAAGGAAGTGACTACTGGCTACCCCACTCTCTCCACTATTGATTCCACCTCATCTCATTTGGGTCACCTCTAACTCCCTCCTCCCTCTTCTCTTCTCCATGTAACACTGTGAACCTCTCTGAGTGACCCTCACAGTAGAGAAACTTTTCATCTTTAACGTAGATGTTTTATCAATGGTGCTGTATAGAAGGAGAAGTTTTGAAACTACTGTAAAAATAAGACCGATAACTGGAAGCAGGAGGCTTAAGTCCAAACCCTGTCTCCAGGGAACTCCTGACTCCAAGGAACATTAATTGACAGGACCTCATCAAACGCCTCCATACCGACACTGAAACCAAGCACCACACAAGGGCCAACAAGTTCCAGGGCAAGACATACCAAGAAAATTCTCCAGCAACAAAGGAGCACAGCCCTGAGCTTCAAGATACAAGCTGCCCAAAGTCACCCCAAAACCATAGACATCTCATAACTCATTACTGGACATTTCATTGCACTCCAGAGAGAAGAAATACAGCTCCACCCACCAGAACACCGACACAAGCTTCCCTAACCAGGAAACCTTGACAAGCCACCTGTACAAACCCACACACAGTGAGGAAAAGCCACAATAAAGAGAACTCCACAAACTGCCAGAATACAGAAAGGACACCCCAAAATCAGCAATTTAAACAAGATGAAGAGACAGAGGAATACCCAACAGATAAAGGAGCAGTCTGTAGGTTTTAATAAACAACCACAATTTCAAAATATATGAGATGCTATTCTCTATTCTAGAGAATTCTAGAGATTCTATTCTAAAAATAGAATAGAATCTTATCCACTTAACATAAAGTGGATAAGATTAGCTGCGTGTGAAAATCTCCTGAAGCATAAGAAAATCCATGAAGTAATTCATATCTGTGATTGGATTAGACTAGAGATTACAATCTCCTGAGGGATCTAAACTATGTCTGTGAAAAAAAGACACACTTGAAGTGTAATTAATTAAAAAAATCTCTAATGAAAACATGTTCTTAATATGGAAGTGTTCGAATGACAAAATATACTGTTGAGTAATAAGAAATATTGGAAGTGGGTAGTAAGAGCTTTTCAACATTTATTCAGCTCCTGTATCTGATTGACACCAGCATTAAAAATCTCCAGGCTTTACCACCACAGATGGGCTCAAATAGCAGCAAAGTGGTTAGACTACCTTTTGTCCTGACTTTCTACACACATAACTACTTTATAGTTCTAAGTTTGATATTTTTTCAGGGGTCTTAAATTTTAGAATAGTGTCATAGAAAATTAAATTGAGGTATTTTGGTAACTAGAAATATGTAGTCCATAGTCTAAGTGGAAAAAAAAGTCACAATCAAGTGTATGAATCAATATTTTGGGAGTTTGGTTAATGTGACTCACTTACCTACATTTAAAGCACTTCATGGTAACGAAACAGCTTCTGTGATAAAATTGAGAATCAAACTTAGATTGTATAGTGCATTACTGCCACAAATACTTCATGAAGCCTTTTTTTTTTTTTTCTTCTCTCTTCTAACTAACTGCCTGAGTGTCGAAACTACTCTCTAATTTCTACTGGAGGTTCTGAATACTTTATGAGCAGTTTAATAGTTATAAACAGAAATAAGAAATAATTTTCTTTTGTAAGTAGGGTCATAATGCCCCAACTTCTACTATGAATACTTAGAACTTACTAATGTTTTATATTTTCCTTCTTTTGCTACTTTGGATATCAAAGGATCAATAACATGAACAAAAGTTTTTTATGTATTTACAAGACACTTTTCTGACTGGTGGTAATAAAATATGAAAAGCAGTATGATGATAAATAATATCATGCTTTTCAATTAATTAGATAGCAATATAAATCATAGATAATCTACCACATTATTTACCCAAAAGGTATTTATATGTGTGGTATTACTGTGCATATGAGATAAATTGTAGTGTTTTCCCTTTGCTTAAAGGTCTGAAACTAAGATTTCAGTAAACCCACACCAAAAGTATCTTAGAGATACTGGATGAAACTTTACTTTTTCCTTCTTGTATTCTTATGCACAATTCCAAGAATTGTATGGAAAAGTCAGCTGCCCTTTTAGGTATTTTCTTGACCCAGTATAGAAAGATAGTATAGATTGTTTATTACAGTTCATACTATAAGAAGGTAAAAATCTGGTCTTCATGTCGGGAGAGTGGAATTCATTATTATTTCTCTACCAAAATTAATTTCAGTGCACTTTTTAAAATTTAAAATCTTAATTCCCATTATGACACTTTTTTGATAGACTTTCACTCTGTTGGGGAGGGAGGTCTTTTTCTTTTTCTAACCTTTTTTCCTTGAAGTGATTTGGTTAAGCAGGAAAAAAGAATGAAGGAGTTTTGACACCACATCCCCTATTCTATTAACCAAACTACATAATCTTCTCCTTTGCTCAGTTTGATTTTCCTTTATTGAATTTTGCTTTCTGCAATGTTCTCATTTCCCTTATTAGATTAAATCAGATTGTTCTTACCCATCCAACATTATCCCTTTGGGAGAGCAAAATTCAGTCTCCCGAGAGAAAAATGTAAAGAAAATCTACTTAGAGAAGATTACTCAGCTACTGTTATTATCCGTTTCCAATTTCCTTTCTGCTTTACAGAGTAAGTTTGACTCATTCCCTGATGGCAAACTTTCCTTCCTTCTACTATGTAACAAGAATGAGGACAGGGCATCTATAATAGATGACTCCTAATGTAAAGTGCAGAACCTCAGAATTGATAAGACTTGTTATATACAATAGGTCAGGGAAATTCTTAGATTATTGCTTCTGCTTACAACTACTGTCATTTGAAACCAGAAAACAAACAAACTAACAAAAACACTCAACCAAAAATTATTTAGGAACTTCTATTAGAATACCTCTAAGCTGACACCCAGGTGATGTTCTTTTGGTGCTCATGATGGAACTGCTGAAGACCTGTCACAACAAAGACGTGAGAACAGAGCAGCTTTATCTGTATTGCTTTGCATTTATTTCACTTCTGCATAGATCCAAGAGGAAGCTCAAGACACACAGTCTCAGTGGAAGTTAGGTTTCTCTTCTCTACAAACTGCCCTTTAAGCCTCAGAATGGAGATTTCCAAGAAATTTCTCTTTTTAGGTTTTCAAAACTGCTGAGAAGCAGTTAACTTTTTCATTGTAGTACTGATTTTTTTTTTTTTTTTTTTTTTTAGGTCTGTTCTGGTCCAAAATTTTAAAAGTACATGATAAACCTAATGAATCTCGGAACTAAATTGTGTGTGTGTGGGTTTGTGTGTGTGTTTTCTTACCTAGCATCTTAAATTCTCTTGAGGTCACCCTGTCAACATCAGTTCTGTGGCCTGGATTTAGTTGAATCAATCCTAATTGCAATTCGGCACAGGTCTGGTCCTTTGTGGAGATTGCAGATGAATGACAGTGCAGTGGCAGGGAAGATAAATATGCTGGCAAATAAGATCCCAGCACTCACAGAAGATGGAATAAATTACTTTACCAATAGAGTGGAGGTAATACATTGGAGAGAAAAAGTAAAATCGAAGCCAGTTTAATACTAGGTTTGTTAAAAGTTTAAAATAAAGCATTTTAGGCTTATGTAAAATACTGAAGGCAATTCGTTTTTATTTAGAACGCATTCCATTGCTCTCTATCATGAAAAATAATGGCAGACACTAATTTTGTTTATGCAGATGACAGCCTGGAACAATTTTAATTCATGTAACATCCTCTAGTAGCTGAAGGCTGGTGGTAGCTGTGGTATAGCATATTGATTAGTAATTTGATAAATACACAAAATGGCACATTGAGCTTTAGGTACTTCATGCAAAATGTATTTAAATGACCTTGACTAATTAGAGTGCATAGCTGTGAGGCAGTACCATATGAATAAGAGCCAGTTTGTGGATCTAGAGATTTATATCCTTCTACAACAGAGAATAGGAAGACACCTGCATACAGATACTGATTTCTGTCAAGGATGAAGACAATACGTCATCGGGAGAAAATTTTTTTTTTCATTGTGAGACTTATTCCCCTTATCCTATGAAATAAATTCAATGGTTTTATATCTAAAATATATTTCAGAGGTTAACTGGACTCTAGACAATGTATAAACATGTACTTTACTAAAATTAAATAATCAGGTGTGGGGAAATTAACAGCATGGCGCCAGTCAGGCTCTCTTACCTCTGGACTCTCACATCCTCTCGCCCCAGGTGACAGCTAAGCTCTCATACAGTATTGCGCATGCACGTCACGATGTACCTGCTTGGCCATGGGCTACTTTTGATATATAAGCTCCACCTGGAAAAAGCCCTGAAGGGTTTGTGTGCGGTTATGTTGTGTTATGTTATGTCTGCTGTTACGGCTGCTACACCAGCCAGGAGCGAATAGACACGTCTGCAGGTCCTACGGCTCCTTGCATTTTCTTCCGGCCTCTTAGCTCGCGCCTTGCTTACCATGGGTTCAGAGAACAGTGAGATACAGGGAGCAGGATCAGCAATACATCAGACAAAGCTTTTTAGAGCAATATGAAATAATTATTTTATATTATACGTAAGGATGAATATAAATTCTTCATATTATTTACCTCTTTAAATTTTATAGCTGCATGAAGTGTAAAGTTCCAAAATAATATGTTATCCTTATAGACTATACATCTATAGTTTACTATCACCTATTAATATTAGATATCATATAGTTATATATGAAATTAAACTTTCTCATTAGGTTTCATGGATGAAGTTTAGGTTTTTACTGTATTCTTATGGAAAACTTTTTGGTAAAAGTAAAGTGCTCTAAGAATTCATAGACAACTCAAAAATTTATTAAAAATAAAACCTTCCTGTTTCACTTGGCTATAAATTTCATGATAGCACTGGCTAATAAATAGCGTATCATAAACAGGTGGCTCAATTTTTATCCCCTGCCATATTATCTCAGCATTTCTTTGAAGTGTATTGTTCTTATAAACATAAATGGAAGCTTCTGGAAGCAAGTAAGCAGGGACTGAAGGTTGAGATTTTTATATAAGATATTCAAAATCTCTGAAATAAGTTTAGGCCCATATGGGTTATTCTTAGCAACATAGGCTTACCACCAATTGTGCAGGGTTTCTACAGGATGCATTTCAGTTGCTATGAAAGATCTCAAATACAACTGATCATTTGTCTACTATTTCAGTGCACTATTCTTGTATTAGAAATTTTGTAGGCTTGCTTCAATTAGGGGTAAAATATACAGACCACGAAGAGGAGGTGTGAATTAAATCCTTCAGTAACTTAACTCAAAGTCAGTATGTTTTTTTGTGTGTTTTTTTTTTTTTTAATTTCAAATGCCAGTTAAATTCAACTATTCACTCAGAGCATCTCTAAATGAATTTAGGTTATGTCAAATACAAGTTCCTCTGACTCTCCAAAAATCACACTTCTTCTCACGTTGTTGCTTAACAACTTCAGAGAGCTGCCAGAGACTAGTTCAATTTGGTTTTCTTTGTAAGAGGTGTGATTTTGAAAGAATAGATTTCTAAGAAGACTTTTTAAAAGCCTTATGGAAAAGTTTGCTAGGAGACTGATATTCTTTTTTATCAACCTATTTCCTGTAACGGTTAATGAATATTTTAAAACTAGAGTAGACTTAAAAATCTCCACACAGCCTAAATCTTTAGTAGTAAATGATAGGTTTATGAATATTAATTATAAAAGATTGCTATTACTCTAAATATTTTATGTATATAAAATCTTGATTCAAGTAAACAAAAATGAATTAGAGGTAATAATATTCATTTGGTACTAACCATTGGCCTGGTATTCTGTCATGTTTGTAACTTTAAAATACAAGCTCAGACATATCATCACCTGTGAAAAGCAGTGTTAAAGGGGTTAAAAGTAATCCCATGGCAAAATTGTGCAAATATTATAATAATCAAGAAAGTGGAAACTTTTGAGAAATTTAATGAATGAAAAAATGAGTCATGTGAAGAAGAAATTAGGTTGAGCTGTCCTATGAAGGTGAAGGTAATTTAGATTCTCTCTTAAACAAAGAGCATATTAGGATGATACCCTCTATTTTAAGAAAATTATAGAAGGAACTCAGTTAGAGGCCTTTAATCCAGCGTGGGTTACTCCTACCCAGCTAAAGTAGAAAAATCTTTGCAGAATTGACCTTGAAACAAAATTACCTTTTCAGTTACATCATTGGATACAATGTTACACAGCCTGTGAAGATGTAAAACTCAGTGTTTAGTAAAGGGTAGTCCATCAACTGGGGTGCTTGTAATAAATGCAGATTCCTGCCTTACTCCAGGCTTCTGAGTCAGGATCTCTGGGGCCAGAGCTCCAGAATCTGTATTTTGAAGGAGCATCATGAAAAAGTCTGATGTACTGTAAAATTTGAGATCCACACAGTAAATACTCATTATCTGAGAGATTCCAGTTTCTAAGGTAGCATATAGGACAGATTATCTCTATTGATTTCTTCCACCACCATCATTTTTGAGAGATCAAGACAGTATTACTGAAAACCATAAATCTGAAGAGGGATGGCTAACATTTTTATAAAACTGTTGAAGAAGGTAAGGTAAGCTAATATAAAACTCCTGAATTTACTGCAGTAAAGAATACATATTGTAATTCCTTCTGACAGAAGACCATAAATGTCCACATCCTTTTATTTTGAGAAAAAGGTAATAATTCATATCAAATTTTGTACATCAGTTTAGTTCCCCGATTACAAGTTGCTATTGCAGAGAAATGGACTTCAAAGCAAGTGTGCTACATATAAATGCCTTAAATAAAAGAAAAGTCTAAAACACAAATTGTCCTTATTGAAATTACCAAGAGAAATCCATTCACATGTCTTGTCTTATCCTTACTCCTAAAGATCATGAATTTGGTGCTAGTTATGCTTTAGGTAAAAATTAGAAACAGGACTTTAAAAATGCCTAACCCATGTAGATTTACTCCTTTATTTACTCTTAGATATTTAAAACCTCAGTTGAGCTATTTCAAATCCTGGAAGATAATGCTGTGAAAGTGCTGCACTCAATATGCCAGCAAATTTGGACAACTCAGCAGGGGCCACAGGACTGGAAAAGGTCAGTTTTCATTCCAATCCCAAAGAAAGGCAATCCCAAAGAATGCTCAAAGTACCGCACAATTGCACTCATCTAACACGCTAGTAATGCTCAAAATTCTCCAAGTCAGGCTTCAGCAATACATGAACCATGAACTTCCAGAGGTTCAAGCTGGTTTTAGAAAAGGCAGAGGAACCAGAGATCAAATTGCCAACATCTGATGGATCATCAAAAAAACAAGAGAGTTCCAGAAAAACATCTGTTTCTGCTTTATTGATTATGCCAAAGCCTTTGACTGTGTGGATCACAATAAACTGTGGAAAATTCTGGAAGAGATGGGAATACCAGAGCACTTGACCTGCCTCTTGAGAAACCTATATGCAGGTCAGGAAGCAACAGTTAGAACTGGACATGGAACAACAGACTGGTTCCAAATAGGAAAAGGAGTTCGTCAAGGCTGTATATTGTCACCCTGCTTATTTAACTTCTATGCAGAGTACATCATGAGAAACGCTGGGCTGGAGGAAGCACAAGCTGGAATTAAGATTGCCAGGAGAAATATCAATAACCTCAGATATGCAGATGACACCACCCTTATGGCAGAAAGTGAAGAGGAACCTAAAGCCTCTTGATGAAAGTGAAAGAGGAGAGTGAAAAAGTTGGCTTAAAGCTCAACATTCAGAAAACAAAGATCATGGCATCTGGTCCCATCACTTCATGGGAAATAGATGGGGAAACAGTGGAAACAGTGTCAGACTTTATTTTTTTGGGCTCCAAAATCACTGTAGATGATGATTGCAGCCATGAAATTAAAAGACACTTACTTCTTGGAATGAAAGTTATGACCAACCTAGATAGCATATTGAAAAGCACAGACATTACTTTGCCAACAAAGGTCCGTCTAGTCAAGGCTATGGTTTTTCCTGTGGTCATGTATGGATGTGAGAGTTGGACTGTAAAGAATTGATGCTTTTGAACTGTGTTGTTTGAGAAGACTCTTGAGAGTCCCTTGGACTGCAAGGAGATCCAACCAGTCCATTCTAAAGGAGATCAGCCCTGGGATTTCTTTGAAAGGAATGATGCTAAAGCTGAAACTCCAGTACTTTGGCCACCTCATGCGAAGAGTTGACTCATTGGAAAAGACTGTGATGCTGAGAGGGTTTGGGGTCAGAAGGAAAAGGGGAGATGAGATGGTTGGATGGCATCACCGACTCGATGGACATGAGTTTGAGTGAACTCCGGGTGTTGGTGATGGACAGGGAGGCCTGGCGTGCTGCGATTCATGGGGTCACAAAGAGTCGGACATGACTGAGTGACTGAACTGAATTGAACTGAAAAATAAACAGGAAGGGAAGAGGCAAAGTACTTTTAGAAAGGTTGTCTTTGTTCCTTGATCTTTTCTTAGTTCTTTCCTATAGAGACCTCATTTATTTGCATGCTGCTGCTGCTAAGTCGCATCAGTGGTGTCCAACTCTGTGCGACCCCCTAGATGGCAGCCTACCAGGCTCCACTGTCCCTGGGGTTCTCCAGGGAATAACACTGGAGTGGGTTGCCTTTTCCTTCTCCAATGCATTAAGTGAAAAGTGAAAGTGAGGTCACTCAGTCATGTCTGACTCACTGACCCCATGGACTGTAGCCTACCAGGCTCCTTTGTCCATGGGATTCTCCAGGCAAGAGTACTGGAGTGGGTTGCCATTGCCTTCTCTGCATTTATTTGCATGGCTTCACCCAAATACTCTCCAGTCTATATCTACAGTCTTATTCTCCCCTTCAAGATGGTATCACATCCCCCCAAACACTAGGAAGTTCCACTTGCTTATCTTTTTGTTACTCAACAAGTCTAAAACAAGACTCATGATCTTTTCCCCCAAACTGACACCTAGTCTTGGCTTGCCTTTTTCTCTTAATGATAGCACTGTTCTTCAAAGCATACAGCCTCTAAATCTTGGACTCAGCTTTGTATTTTTCTTCCATCCAATCTGCCAATCTGCAATATAATCAATCACTATTTCCTGATGATTTTTTCCTTGTTCTTTAGCAATTGCTTTTTACTTTAATTCTTTCTTTCTTGACCCTATTTCAGGTCTTAGTCATCTGAAACTTGGACTTCTATTATATTTCTGTATTGGGGTTCTCTTACAGAACATGGAACTTGATAAGAATTTTGAAAAGTGGAGCATGAATATATATATAATAGAAATATGCTTATGTGTACATATGTATAGCTATCTATCTATATATCCATTATATATATATATATATATATATATATATATAATATGTATCTATGTGTGTGCATATGTATGTTTATATGAGTCAGTAGTAGTTCCCCTCTTTCCTTTGCCTTCCATATGAGTTCTGTTTAAATTTCTATTGGCTCATAACTTATCCCCCAATATTTTTTATTACCACCCATCTGCATTATCATCTCTTATTTCAGCTGCAGTAACATTCTTCCTAATGGTTTTATATGTATCCATACTTGTACTTATATTCTCTATAATAGACATAGTCATATTCCGCATCAAATTCCCATAGGATTTCAAAATATACAATTTTTTGTCTTTATCTACAATTTGCAATATGATTTTTCCTTTTCAACATCTTTTTTGACATCATGTAAAGTCTTTCCCTTGATCATTTTGAGAGTCATACTGGCTTTCTTTTGCTTTTGTAAGCTGCACAGGCTCATTTTCATATCAGAAACTTAAAGGTCCCCTCCAGAGATGTTTCCATGATTTGACTACTTCTTGTTATTCAGTTCTTGAGTCAACTGATGCTTCTTCAAGACATTTTTTCATGATCATCTTTTCTAAAGTGGTCAACCTGGCCCCTAGCATCATTCTGTATTCCATTTCCTGGCCTTATATTTTTGTAGCATTTATCAATGATGAAAATGTATCATTATCACCTTTCTCTCCAAACTTTATCATTTAAGCTCCAGGAAAGAGGAACATCAGTACCAAGAATAACACTTGACACTTATCCCAATTCCCAAGAAGGGTAGTACTAAAGAATGTGCTAACCATCAGACAATTGCACTCATCTCCCATGCTATTAATGTCATCCTTAAAATCTTATATGCTAGGCTTCAACATCATGCAAACCAAGAACTTCCAAATGTCCAAGCTGGGTTTAGAAAAGGCAGAGGAACCAGAGATCAAATTGCCAACATTCACTGGATCATACAGAAAGCTAGGGAATTCCAGAAAAACATGTATCTCTGTTTCATTGACTGTATCAAAGCCTTTGACAGTGTGGATCATAATAAACTGTGGAAAGCTCTTAAAGAGATGGAAATACCAGACCATCTTACCTGTCTCCTGAGAAACCTGACTGTGGGCCAAGAAGAAACAGTTAGAACCCTGTATGGAACAACTGGTTGGTTCAAGATTGAGAAAGGAGTAGGACAGGTGTCTGCTGTCATCCTGTTTGTTTCTCTACACTGAGCACATCATGAGAAATGCTGAGCTGGATGAGTCAAAAGCTGAAATCAAGATAGGCAGGAGAAATATCAACAGCCTCAGATATGCAGATGATACCACATTAATGGCAGAAAGTGAAGAGGAACTGAATAGCCTCTGAATAAGAGTGAAGGAGGAGAGTGAAAGAGCAGCTTAAAACTAAATATGAAAAAAACCCAAGATTATGTCATCTGGCCCCATAATTTCATGGCAAATAGAGGGGGAAAATGTGGAAGTAGTGACATATTTCCTGTTTTGGGACTCTAAAATCACTGCAGATAGTGACTGCTGCCTTGAAGTCAGAAGATGTTTGCTTCTTGGCAGGAAAGCTATGACAAACCTAGACAGTGTGTTGAAAAGCAGAGACATTACTCTGCTGACAAAGGTCCATATAGTCAAGGCTATGGTATTCCTAGTGGTCACATATGGTTGTGAGAGCTGAACAATAAAGAAGGCAGAGCACTGAAGAATTAATGCTTTTGAACTGTGGTGTTGGAGAAGACTCTTGAAGGTCCCTTGGAATGCAAGGAGATCCAACCAGTAAGTCCTAAAGGAAATCAAACCTGAATGTTCATTGGAAGGACTGATGCTGAAGCTGAAGCTCAAATACTTTGGCCACCTGATATGAAGAGCCAACTCACTGTAAAATACCCTGATGCTGGGGAGGATTGAAGGCAGGAGGAGAAGGGGACAACAGAGGATGAGATGGCTGGATGGCATCACTGATACAATGGACATGAACTTGGGCAAACTTTGGGATATGGTGAGGGACAGAGAGGCCTGGCATGCTGCAGCCATGGGGTCACAAAGAGTCAGGCACAACTGGGTGATTGAACAACAATAAATCTGTTAGGCATTTGAAACTAGGGGCTTTCACTGAGAGTATAAAAAAAGGATGGATACTGTGGGGCCTGAGCTACAAGTAAAAGGTCTCCTTCTGTAAAGAGTTTCTGTATATTCTTTTTTTTAATTTAAATTGATTTATTTTAATTATAGGCTAATTACTTTACAATATTGTATTGGTTTTGCCATATATCGACATGAATCTGCCACGGGTGTACACATGTTCCCAATCCTGAACCCCCCTACCACCTCCCTCCCCATACCATCCCTCTGGGTCATCTGTATATTCTTAATACTGGGTTTGATTTTATAAACCAGTTTAGCAGGTTTCCTTATGTCTTCTAAATCCAGATTGGCTAGAGTTTCTTAAACAAAGCGTTTATGTGGCATAATGAAAACATTATTCAATTTAAAAAGAAAAGGAACAGTTATAAATACACTATTTAAACAGTCTTTCTCAAGAATAGTTATTTCAGGAAATATAAGTAAATATAAGCATATACGTATATAAGTAAATATAAGCAGAGTACATCATGAGAAACACTGGGCTGGATGAAGTATAAGCTGGAATCAAGATTGCCGGGAGAAATACCAATAACCTCAGATATGTAGATGACACAACCCTTGTGACAGAAAGCTAAGTAGCACTAAAGAGCCTCTTGGTGAAAGTGAAAGAGGAATGTAAAACAGTTGGCTTAAAGTTCAACATTCAGAAAACGAAGATCATGGCATCTGGTCCCATCACTTCATGGCAATAGATGGGGAAACAGTAACAGACTACTTTTTTGGGCTCCAAAATCACTACAGATGGTGACTGCAGCCATGAAATTAAAAGACATTTACTCCTTGAAAGAAAAGTTATGATCAACCTAGACAGCATATTAAAAAGGAGAGACATTACTTTGCAAACAAAGATCCGTCTGGTCAAAGGTATGGTTTTTCCAGTAGTCATGTATGGATGTGAGAGTTGGACTATAAAGAAAGCTGAGAGCTGAAGAATTCATGCTTTTGAACTGTGGTGTTGGAGAAGACTCTTGAGAGTCCCTTGAACAGCAAGGAGATCCAACCAGTCCATCCTAAAGGAGATCAGTCCTGGGTGTTCGTTGGAAGGAATGATGTTGAAGCTGAAACTCCAATACTTTGGCCACATGATGTGAAGAGCTGACTCATTTGAAAAGACCCTGATGCTGGGAAAGATTGAAGGCAGGAGGAGAAAGGGATGACAGAGGATGAGATGGTTGGATGGCATCACTGACTCAATGAGTTTGAGTAAACTCTGGGAGTTGGTGATGGACAGGGAGGCCAGGTATGCTGGAGTCATGGGGTCATAAAGAGTCAGACATGACTGAGCTACTGAACTGACTGAAGTAAATATTAAATATGAACAATTTAATATTTTCAGTCAGAAACTATGGTGCATTGTATGTATTAATGATAGCACATTTATCTATAATACAGTATGCCAGGTTTTCTTCTATTAGCTTTATATATATTCATTAAATTATCTTCAACTACTCTTAAGGAAATTACTATAAGTCTTCTGTTTTACATATGGGAAATTGTTATACAGAGAAGTTTGGTAACTATCCCTATCATATAAATTGTAAGTGCAGATGGAATCAGAATCTCTTTGTTTAACCATGATCAAGATTGCCTTCCTATTCTCACACAACAATGGGGCAAAATAAAAGGAAACAAGGATTAAGTTATGGGAAAGAATAATGAGGCCAAAAATGCAGAAACAAACTTGTGGCAGTAAAAGGCAAACTAAGAATACACAATAAACTTGGAAACACTTCTAAAATACATAGGAATTGAAGAATAGTGAAAAGAGTAGAGTGGAGATAGAGGACAAGAGAGAACAAATCTTGAAGATGTAAATATTAGCTATTACATAATAAGCAAAAGTAAAATCCAATGCTGTAAGAACAATACTACATAGAAACCTGGAATTTTAGGTCTGTGCTCTGTTGCTAAGTTTTTCAGTTATGTCCAACTCTTTGAGATCCTATGGATCATAGCCTGCCAGGTTCCTCTGTCCTTGGGATTCTCAAGGTAAGAATACTGGAGTGAATTGCCATGCCCTCTTCCAAGGGATCTTCCCAATGCAGGGATGGAATCTGTATCTCTTTTATCTCCTGCATTAACAGGCAGGTTCTTTACCACTAGCACCACATGGGAAACCCCATTAGGTCCATGAATCACAGTTAATTGAATGTTGTCAAGCAGGAGATGACAAGATTAAACATTGACATCTTAGGAATCAGTAAACTAATATGGATGGTAATGGGTAAATTTAACTCAGATGACCATTATATCTACTACTACAGTCAAGAATCCCTTAGAAGAAATGGAGTAGCCCTCACCATCAACAAAAGAGTCTGAAATGCAGTACTTGGGTGCAGTCTCAAAAACGATAGAATGATCTTGGTTCATTTCCAGGCAAACTATTCAGCATCACAGCAATCCAAGTCTATTCCCCAACCACTGATGCCAAAGAAGTTTGAGTTGATCAGTTTTATGAAGACCTGTAAGACCATCTAGAACTAATACCAAGAAAAGATGCCCTTTTCATCTTAGGGGATTGGAGTGCAAAAGTAGGAATTCAAGATATACCCAGAATAACATGCAAGTTTAGCCTAGGAGTGAAAAATAATGCAGGGCAAAGGCTAACAGAGTTTTGTCCAGAGAGCACAATGGTCATAGCAAACACCTGTTTCCAACAACCCAAAAGAGGCTCTACCCAAGGGCATCAAAATATCATCAATGCCCAAATCATATTGATTATGTTCTTTGCAGTCAAAGATAGAGAAGCTCTGTACAGTCAGTAAAAACAAGACCTGGAGCTGACTGTAGCTCATATCATGAACTCTTTATTGTAAAATTCAGGCTTAAATTAAATAGGGAAAACCACTAATCCATTCAGGTATGACCTAAATAAAATTCCTTATGATTATGCAATGGAGGTGATGAACAGATTCAAGGGAACAGACCTCATAGACAGAGTGTCTGAAGAACTATGGATAGAGGTTTGTAACATTGGTGGCAGTGACCAAAACCATTTCAAAGAAATAGAAGAAAGCAAAGTAGTTGTCTGAGGAGGCCTTATAAATAGCTGAGGAAAGAAGAGAAGTGAAAGGCAAGGGAGAAAGGGAAAACTATACCCAACTAAATGCAGAGTTCCAGAGAAAAGCAAGGAGAGATAAGGCCTTCTTAAATTAAAAATTCCAAAGAAATCAAGGAAAACAATACAATGGGAGAGACTAGAGGTCTCTTCAAGAAAATTGGTGATATCAACGGAACGTTTCATCCAAGGATAGGCATGATAAAGGACAGAAAGGGTAAGGACCTAACAGAAGCAGAAGAGATTAAGAATTGGTGGCAAGAATAGACAGAAGAATTATACAAGAAAGATCTTAATGACCCCGATAGCCACAATTATGTGGCCACTCATCTAGAGTTGGATATCCTTACGTGTGAGGTCAAGTGGGCCTTAGGAAGCATTACTATGAACAAAACTAGTGGAAATTATGGAATTTCTGCTAAAGTATTTCAAATCCAGAAGATGATGCTGTTAAAGAGCTGCACTCAGTATGTTAGTAAACTTGGAAAGCTTAGCAATGACCACAGGACTGGAAAAGGCCAGTTTTTCATTCCAACCCTAAAGAAGGGCAATGCCAGAGTATTCAAACTACCGCACAATTGCACTCATTTCAAATGCGAGCAAGGTAATTCTCAAAATTCTTCAAGCTAGGTTTCAGCAGTACATGAACCGGCAACTTCCACATGTACAAGCTGGTTTTAGAAGAGTCATAGGAACCGGAGATTAAATTGCTACCATTCTGTGGATCACAATAAACTGTTAAAAATTCTTCAAGAGATGGGAATACCAAACCACCATACTTATTTCCTGAAAAACATGAATGCAGGACAAGAAGCAGCAGTTTGAAACAGACATGGAACAACAGACTGGTTCAAAATTGGGAAAGGAGTATGACAAAGCTGTATACTGTCATCCTGCTTGTTTAAATCATACGCAGAGTACATCATGCAAAATGCTAGGCTGAATGAATCCCGAGCTGGAATCAGGATTGCCAAGAGAAATTTCGACAAACTCAGATACCACACTAAAGTCACAAAGTGAAGAGGAACTAAATGACCTCTTGTTGAGGGTGAAAGAGGAGAGTGAAAGCTGGCTTAAAATTCAGCATTGAAATAAATAAGATAATGGCAGCCAGTCCCATCACGTCATGGCAAATAGAAGGGGGAAAAGTGGAAGCAGTGGCAGATTTTATTTTCTTGGACTCCAAAATCACTGTGGATGTTGACTGCAGCTGTGGAATTAAGACATTTGCTCCTTGGAATGAAACCTATTACAAATTAGACAGTGTATTAAAAAGCAGAGACATCACTTTGCCAACAAACTTTTGTATAGTCAAAGCTATGGTTTCCCCAGTAGTCATGTATGGATGTGAGAGTTGGACAGTAAAGAAGGCTGAACATGGAACAATTGATGCTTTCAAATTGTGCTTGGAGAAGGAGATCCAACCAGTCACTCCTAAAGAAAATCAACCCGGAATATTCATTAGAAGGACTGATGCTGAAGCTGATTTTGGCCACCTGATGTGAAGAACTAAGTCAGAAAAGACCCTGATGTTGGGTAAGATTGATGCAAGGAGGAGAATAGGGCAACAGACACTAGAGGGTTAGATAACATCACTGACTCAATGGACATGAATTTGAGCAAATTCTGGGAGATAGTGGCTGAAGAGAGGAGCCTGACAGGGTGAAGTTCACGGGCTTGCAAAGAGTCAGACATGATTTAGCAACCGAACAATAACAACAATAAAGAAAATGAGAATATGGAATAGAAATTTTAATTAAAAATATTAATAGGAGAAAACAGCAGCACTTAAACATATTCCATATCTCACAAAGACCAGACAGATTCTGAGCAGGTTTCACTATGTAACAAACTAATTAAAAGAAAAAGAATGCAACACACAGATGTATACACACACAGACACTCAAAATACAGACTAGTAAAAAATTGTGAATAAAAACTAAGTTTATTAAAAGGAAAGTAAAATAAAGGTAGAACTTTTTAAAAACAGCCAATTATGGACAAAAATGAAATACTGCTTTTATAGCTTTGAGTGAAAAATGATTGTGATCCAAGAATTTTTTCCATCCAGCTCAGTTACCATCCAGAAATTACATTTAAAAAAAAGGCTCAAAGGCCATTTATGATGCGATTACTGATCTGCATGTCAAAATAAGTTAATGAAAGTATCAAAGATATAAGAAAACTGATGATATGCATTGAAATTAATTAAAAATGTAGGTATTCATACTTCTTTAATACCGTTCAGTTCAGTTCAGTTGTTCAGTCGTGTCTGACTCTTTGTGACCCCAGTAAGCTCTGCTTAAAATATATGGGTGCTAATTAGCAAAAGTAATCAAGATTGCCAGGAGAAATATCAATAACTTCAGATATGCAGATGACACCACCCTTATGGCAGAAAGTGAAGAACTAAAGAGCCTCTTGATGAAAGTGAAAGAGTAGAGTGAAAAAGTTGGCTTAAAGCTCAACATTCAGAAAACTAAGATTATGGCATCTGGTCCCATCACTTCATGGGAAATACATGGGGAAACAGTGGAAACAGCAGTTGACTTTATTTTTCTGGGCTCCAAAATCACTGCAGATGGTGGTTGCAGCCATGAAATTAAAAGACGCTTACTCCTTGGAAGGAAAGTTATGACCAACCTAGACAGCATATTCAAAGCAGATACATTACTTTGTCAACAAAGGTCTGTCTAGTCAAGGCTATGGTTTTTCCAGTGGTCATGTATGGATGTGAGAGTTGGACTGTGAAGAAAGCTGAGCGCTGAAGAATTGATGCTTTTGAACTGTGGTGTTGGAGAAGACTCTTGAGAGTCCCTTGGACTGCAAGGAGTTCCACCCAGTTCATCCTAAGGGAGATCAGTCCTCCTGGGTGTTCATTGGAAAGACTGATGTTGAAGCTGAAACTCAATACTTTGGGCACCTGATGCAAAGAACTGACTCACTAGAAAAGACCCTGATGCTGGGAGAGATTGGGGGCAGGAGGAGAAGGGGACGACAGAGGATGAGAAGGTTGTATGGCATCACCGACTCAATGGATATGAGTTTGGGTGGACTCCAGGAGTTGGTGATGACAGGGAGGCCTGGCATGCTGAGGTTCATGGGGTCGCAATGAGTCGGACACCACTAAGCAACTGAACTGAACCAACTGAATACCTGTAACTTTGTAAGATATTTACTATGAACAAATTAAAAAGATACATTGTTCAAATGTGTTCAAATATATTTCCATTTATGGTTTGGAAGTATTATTATTTAATAATTAGACTTAATATTTCCTCAGATGTCATGAAATTTATAATAAAAACTGCTTTGTCTTGAATTTTCTAAATTGTACATTTTACCCTGTGCAATATAAATATAATAGACTTTGTCTACAGGTATTTTCATATATTTTAGCATACTGCTAATAATAAGATAAAGCAGTATGGCCTAGAGAATAATTATTTGTTCCTGTTTCTCTTGAAACCTGGAGATAGTGGTTCTAGAATTGGAAAGTGAAAGTGAAACTGTTAGTCACTCAGTCCTGTCTCTTTGTGGCCCCATGGACTGTAGCCTACCAGGTTTCTCTGTCCGTGGAATTTTTCAGGAAAGAATACTGGAGTGGGTAGCTGTCTCCTTCTCCAGGTGATCTTCCCAACTTAGGGATCAAACCCTGGGTCTCCCACATTGCAGGAAGATTCTTTACCACTGAGTCACCAGGGAAGCTCAAGAGTAGGGGTTAAATGCCATCAGGACTTAGGAAAGTTATGTGGTGTTTAAGGGAATAGGTCCTCCTGTACTTAGAATTTAGCCCCAGTTCTATGTAGAAGTGTGGCCCTGGGCAGATAACCTAACTTCTCTAACCTTAAGTGTCTTCATTTATATAATTAGGACAATAATAGTGATGGGCTACAGTCCATGGGATTGCAAAGAGTTGGACATGACTGAGCAACTAAGCACAGTACTCTTAAGGTTTTTATAAAGACTAATGATAAAATGTCTAGCTGACAGTAAGGAAGCAATAAATGATAGCTAATGCTGTTATTATTAATATTTTGGCTACTGTTATTATTAGATAAATATACTGCTGAGCTAATCATGGCTTAAATGTTACCTCCTCAGATAGGTTTTCTGTTTTCTCTTATTTCTGCATTTAAGTAGATTTATTTTGCTGTGCCCTGTCCTCATGTACCATGTACATTTCCTTCATGGTACACATTATTTCAGGGCTTCCCAGGTCGCTCCATGATAAAGAATACACCTACCAATCCAGGAGATGCAAGAGATTGGAGTTTGATCCCTGGGTTGGGAGGATCCCCCATATGAGGAAATGGCAACCCACTCCAGTATTCTTACCTGGAAAATTCTGTGGACAGAGGAGCCTACATAGCTACAGTCCATTGGGTCACAAAGAGTCTGATATGACTGAGCACACTTGCATTGCTAATGGTTAATAAGTGCATAACATAAATGATCAAACAAGGAAACAAAACTTTTGAGTTATTGAATCAAGTTCTAGAAATATTGATGTTATAGCCTGGTTTGAAATACATATTGTTAGAAGTTAATAAATAATTGAATTGTGATGGTATGGAATAATGAAAATCAGAGTGAACTTTATTATCTAATTCTGTAATTATAAGTGGAGGGTGAAACATTTTTTATTAATTATCAGATAAGGTTAATTAAATGAAAGTTAATGAAGTTTTCCTGTCAATTTCATTAAAGATGCTTAAATGGTGGAGAATAATAAATCACAGTAATGGAAAGAAGTCTAAATCAATGAAGTGTGGTACCTGACTTGGCTGATTGGGGTGATAGTCCATATTCTTTCCCTTAATACTAGTTGATGGAAGTTTCTTATGTCACTATTGCGAGCTCTGTAATATGTTGCATTTCCAGTAAATAAGCATCAATCCTCAGAGACAGTCATCTCGCCTTTACAATAACAAGTTTACATTTTTTCCTCTCAATAGGATTCTGGTATGATCTGGGGAGCAATGTACTCAGTTAAATGATAATTTTCCATCTTCCTATGTAATTCAAAGTGGACAGTAAAGTATGATAAGAAATTATTGGGTAATAGTCTAATGAAAGGATGTTAAGATTGTTCATGTACTGTGCTGGCATCTTCCCGAAACCACCTGTGCTCAGAATTCAGACAGGATTTCTCAGCAGTCATCTGAGACTATAATACTGCATTAGAAAGAAACTTCCAGGGCTAAAAATGGTAAGATAGCTAAAGACTGTATTTCTGATAACTCATGGAGACTCCATACCAATCCAGAAACATCTACTTGTTGTTTAAGTAGAAAGACCATTAAACATTTAAGTCCTAAAGTGTAGAACTAACAGACACAATGGCAGATGTTCTCTTTGACAAAGTACCACATCTTTATATAGTAGCACTTTATACCCATTGCCTCTTTCTCATTCATTTCACTGTCAGGTGTTTTCTCTTATTAAATCTTTGAATTTTGATTTCTTTATCTTGTAGTTAAATATATATTTCACAGTGCTATGATATTGTAATGACAAATTTATGTGTAAAAGTACTTACAACTATTAAGTTTACTGTGAAAACTATAAGATTATGTGAATTGGAAATGGTAGTAGTCAAGATGAATGTGGGAAAGGTAAACTATTCTTAGCCACATATTTTGTTTTATTCTTATTTCACCCTAAAGACAATGTTACTAAAATAACTTCAAAACTAACCATTAATATATAGTTAAAATTTGAAATAAAATGTTAAAACAGAATGAGATAGTGAATTAGAGGGAAAGGAAAGGAATATTTGTGGATGACTTCTACAGGACAGTTACAATGATAGGTGCATTTACACATACTTCCTTATCTAATCTATAGAAACTCCCTGCAAAATAGGTATCATTATGCTTACACTAAGAATATTAGGATGCTAAGTTTCAAATATATCAGTTAATTTGCTTAGGCTCATACAGATAGGATTTGAAAGCAAAGTTCTTCTCTCCACTGTTTGACCGTAAATATGAAATCAATTTGGATATAATTATAAATAATTTCATGTCCTAGCAGATGGATATTCTAGCTAGTTGTGTTTTATTTGGTTATAATAAATTCTTCACAATAAAAATTCTGTAAATAATAAATTGTACATCTAGTTTCTAGTCTCATGCAGTGTACTCTGTAAATCAGTGGGTAACATTTTTTTTTCACAGAATATTTCTGACTAGCTAATTCTTTATGAAAATTTTACACTAGTCAGAAAAAGATAAATCTGAGTTAGATTATTTTGCAATATCAAGAAATGTGGTAGCATTGAGTTTTCTGGACCACTATTCTACTTACTGTGATATTACATGTAGTTACAAGACTATTACAAGACTTTCTGAATAAGTCAAGTTTTGGTTAACTGATCACGATAATGTCATTGTGAAAACCAAAGAACAAGATTTTTCTGTGCAAAAAGCTATGTCAGGATACTGAGAATATTTTGTAAAAGGGAACTAAATAAATCTTATGGCTTGTAAAACTAATAAAAGGAAATGTCTTAGAATTTTGAGTTATGAAACATGATATTTTAAAATTTACAAGAATTAAGACACACAAATATCTCATTTAATTCTCACAATTGCATGAAGAGTACATTCTAATTACAGAGTTTGGAGAAATGACTTTTTGAAGATCACATAGTAAGTAACTGACATGCAACTTGAATTTAAGCCTTTTGACCTAACTAGCGGAGAAGGCAATGGCACCCCACTCCAGTACTTTTGCCTGGAAAATTCCATGGACAAAGGAGCCTGGTAGGCTGCAGTCCATGGGGTCGCTAAGAGTTGGACACAACTGAGCGACTTCACTTTCATGCATTGGAGGAAATGGCAACCCACTCCAGTGTTCTTGCCTTGAGAATCCCAGGGACGGGGGAGCCTGGTGGGCTGCTGTCTATGGGGTCACATGGAGTCGGACATGACTGAAGAAATGTGGTAGCATTGAGTTTTCTGGACCCAGTAGCAGCAGTAGCAGCAGACCTAACTAGATCCTGAACGTTAAGATATTATGAAAACTTCCAGAAGCAATGGTACCCTGTCAAATATTTTTAGCTCTAGAGTATTTTATTTCTATTAATTCATCTTAGAATGTCATTGCAAGACTGTCGACTTATGCATCGATTTATTGATTCTTTCACTGAATATTGATTGAACACCTACTATGTGTCAAGCACTTATATAGGTTTTGAGGTTATAGAATCAGACAAAAATGAATGAATCAGACAAAAGAATGAATCAGACAAAAATGCCTGCCCTCATGGAACATACATTTAGTGCAGAGAATACAGAGTAATTAATAAGAAAAAGAGTGTTATACTTTATAATATAGCCATTCAGAGCTCAGTCTCACTAGTCTTGCTGTCTGGATTCAAGTCCCAATGGTTGTAGCATTGCAGGGCATATAGTTTGCTTCATAATTTCTAATCTGTATAACATGGAAAAAGAGTAGTAATTACCTCCTTATTTTCAAGAGAAATTACACTCAGGCATCTTTGGAGATTGAGTTAAATAGTGGAAGTAAAGTTACAGAAGAATCAAAACAACCCCTTGATAATGTCAATTGTTATTTAAGAGACTTATTGAAGATTTTTTTCCTTTCCTTTTCTTTTTTCCTTTGATGTTGCAGTCATTCACTTAGCATGGAAAAGAAAGTCTACAAAAATGCCTAGAATGTTACTTCTACTATGATATACTCTGGTGGGGGTAATTTTAGACAGTCAAATGGTAATGAACTGTCATAATACAGGTAATCTACAAGGCCCTAAGAGATATGACTAAGAGACGCCTAAATGCTTGGACTGGTGTTGGTTTCTCAGTTGTTATAACACAAACTGGATGGCTTAAGACAACAAAGACAACAGAAATTCATTTTCTCAATAGTTTTGGAGGTTAGAAGTCCAAAATCAAAATGTTTATAGTGCCATGCTTATAGGGCTCTGGAATTGCATCTAAAAAGTTATCACCACATCCAAGATCATTTACATTTTCTCCTAATTTACTTTTTAGAAGTTTTATAATTTTTCATCTTACATTTAAGTCTGTGATCTATTTTGAGTTTATTTTTGTGGGTGCAACATCTGTGTCTACACTTTTTTTTGCATTTGAATAGGCAGTTGTTCCAGCATCCTTTGTTGATTAGACTATCTTTGCTACCTAGTATTGCATTTGTTTTTTGTCAGAGAAAAGTTGACTATATTTATATGAGTCTATTTCTGAACTCTATCCTGTTCCATTGATTTATTTATCTATTCTTTTACCCATGTAACAGTCTTGATTAATGTGTAGTACATGTTGAAACTGTATAGCATCAGTCCTCTTTCAATATTGTGCTGGGTCTTATGGGTCATTTGACTCTACATACAAACTTTAGAATCACTTTGTCAATATTTTTTAAAAAATTACTTGCTGGGATTCTGATTGGGATTGTATTGGAAACCCCTATCAAACTGGAAAAACAGACATCTTGATAAAGTTGAATCGTTGTATTCATGAATGTAAACTCTCTCATTTATTTAATTCTCCTTTCATTTCTTTATCAGGATATTGTTGTTAACTTTGTATAGACCACGTATGTATTTTGTTAGATTTATACCTAAGTATTTCATTTTTTTGGTATACTGTTCTTAATTTCAATTTGCACTTGTTTCCTGCCGATGTATAGGAAAAGAATCAACTTTTGTTTATTAACCTCACATCCAGCAACTTGGCTATAAAGTTCTAGTTTTTTTAGGAGTGTTTTTTGTTGATTCTTTGGCTTTTCTGCATTGATAATGATGTCATCATGTAATCTGTAAACAAAAACACGTTTTTTATTCCCAGCATGTATACATTTTAATTATTTTTATTATCTTATTATATTAGTTAGAACTTCCAGCACAATGTTGAAAAGCAGTGGTGAGAAGGGACATCCTGCTTTATTTGTGATACTAGTGGGAAAGCTTCTTGTTTCTTACCATGAACTGTAATGTTAGACTAGGTTTTTCATAGGTGTTTCTTATCAAGTTGAGGAAGTTTATTTCTTTTTACTGAGAATTTTTATCATGGACAGTTGTTGGATTTTGTAAAATGTTTTTTCTGTATTGACCCATATCATCATGTGTTTGTTCTTCAGCTTTTTAATAAGAATTATGTTAATGGATATTTTAATGTTGAACCAGTCTTGCATACCTAGGATAAACCACTTGTTGGTAGTATTATATTCCTATTTATATGTTGCTGAAATCAGTATTCTAATATTTTGTTGAGGACTTATTTTTATTTTATGTTACATGAGAGATTTTAACCTATGGTTTTGTTTTCTTGTTACATTTTGTCCCAAGTTTTGGTTTTAGGGTAATGCTGACTGCATAGAATGAGTTGGGTAATATTCTTTCTGCTTCTATACTCTGAAACAGAGAATTGTATCTGTAGGTTCTGCACCCATGGATTCAAGTAACTGCAGATCCAAATTATTTTTAAAAATTCCAGAAAGCTTCCCCAAACAAAACTTGAACTTTCTGCATACTGGTAACTATTTAATAGCATTTGTACTGGGTTTAAAGCTATTTAAAAGTATACCTCAAAGATATTGTGGATTTGCTTCAAGACCACTGCCATAAAGTGCAATGTAGTAAGTCCTATAAATTTTTGGTTTCCCAGTACATATAAAAGTTATGTTTATGCTGTAGTCTATTAAATGTGCAAAAGCATTTTATCATAAAAAGTATTTGCCTTATTTTAAAAATACTCTATTACTAAAAAACATTAACCATCATCTGAGCGTTCAGCAAGTCAAAATCTTTTTGCAGTAGTAGAGACAACCTGACCTGCCTCTTGAGAAACCTATATGCAGGTCAGGAAGCAACAGTTAGAACTGGACATGGAACAACAGACTGGTTCCAAATAGGAAAAGGAGTACGTCAAGGCTGTATATTGTCACCCTGCTTATTTAACTTCTATGCAGAGTACATTATGAGAAACGCTGGGCTGGAAGAAGCACAAGCGGGAATCAAGATTGCTGGGAGAAATATCAATAACCTCAGATATGCAGATGACACCACCCTTATGGCAGAAAGTGAAGAGGAACTCAAAAGCCTCTTGATGAAAAGTGAAAGAGGAGAGTGAAAAAGTTGGCTTAAAGCTCAACATTTAGAAAATGAAGATCATGGCCTCTGGTCCCATCACTTCATGGCATATAGATGGGGAAACAGTGGAAACAGTGTCAGACTTTATTTTTCTGGGCTCCAAAATCACTGCAGATGGTGACTGTAGCCATGAAATTAAAAGACACTTACTCCTTGGAAGAAAAGTTATGACCAACCTAGATAGCATATTCAAAAACAGAGATATTACTTTGCCAACAAAGGTCCATCTAGTCAAGGCTATGGTGTTTCCAGTGGTCCTATATGGATGTGAGAGTTGTATTGTGAAGAAAGCTCAGTGCCGAAGATTGATGCTTTTGAACTGTGGTGTTGGAGAAGACTCTTGAGAGTCCCTTGGACTGCAAGAAGACCCAACCAGTCCATTCTGAAGGAGATCAGTCCTGGGTGTATATTGGAGGGACTGATGCTGAAGCTGAAACTCCAGTGCTTTGGCCACCTCATGCGAAGAGTTGACTCATTGGAAAAGACTCTGAGGCTCGGAGGGATTGGGGGCAGGAGGAGAAGGGGACAACAGAGGATGAGATGGCTGGATGGCATCACTGACTTGATGGACATGAGTTTGAGTGTACTGTGGGAGTTGGTGATGGACAGGGAGGCCTGGCGTGCTGTGATTCATGGGGTCACAAAGAGTTGGACACAACTGAGCGACTGAACTGAACTGAACTGAAACAACAAAGATGAATTATCACACATCATCATAACACATAAAGTAAAAAGCAAATGTTTGAAAAATTATTGACAGTTACCAAAATGTGCAACAGAGATATAAAGTGAGCAGATACTGCTGAAAAAATGCTATTAATAGTCTTGTTTAATGTATGGTGTCCCAAACTTTCAATTTGTAAAAAATGCAATACCTGCAAAGTACAATAAAGTGAAGCACAAATAAAACAAGGTATATTCATTCATAGCATTTACATTGTATTAGGTATTATAATCTAGAAATGAGTTAATATATACCGGATGATGTGTGTAAGTTATATGAAAATACAATGTTTTAAATAAAGGACTTTAACATCTCATTTTAATATTTTCCAGAGTCCTGAAACAAATCTCCTGGATACATAAGGATGACAGTAAGTGTTGAGAATTTCTATAATTCTTTCTTAAAAGTTTGGTAGAATTCACCTGTGAACCATTGGGGCCTAATATATTTTTGTTTCCAAAGATACTAAGTTTTTTCATAGATAGAGTCCTATTCAGATTATCTGTTTCCTTATGTGTGAGTTTTGGAACATTGTATCGTTGAACACATTGATACATTTCATTGCTTTGCTATTGCTAAGTCGCTTCAGTCGTGTCCGACTCTGTGCGACCCCATGGACTGCAGCCTACCAGGCTCTTCCATCCATGGGATTTTCCAGGCAACAGTACTGCAGTGGGGTGCCATTGCCTTGTGGGTATAGAGTTTTTCATAGAATTTGCTATTATCCTTTTAATGTTTATGGAATCTGTAGTGGTGTTTCTTTTATTACGAATATTAGTAATTTATACAGAGAAGGCAATGACAACCCACTCCAGTACTCTTGCCTGGAAAATCCCATGGACAGAGGAGCCTGGTAGGCTGCTGTCTATGGGGTCGCATAGAGTCGGACACGACTGAGCGACTTCACTTTCACTTTTCATTTTTCACGCATTGGAGAAGGAAATGGCAACCCACTCCAGTGTTCTTGCCTGGAGAATCCCAGGGAGGGCAGAGCCTGGTGGTCTGTCGTCTATGGGTTCGCACAGGGTCGGACACGACTGAAGCGCCTTAGCAGCAGTAGCAGTAGTAATTTGTACCCTCTCTCTCTCTTTTTTTTTTTCTTAGTTAACCTGATAGAGCCTTATTTCTTTATTGATGTTTTCAAGGGACCAGCTTTTGGTTTCATTGATTTCCTCCACTGCTTTCCTGTTTTCAGCTTCAATGACTGTCGCCTCTAATTTTTACTATTTCTTTTCTTCTATTTACTTTGGATTTATTTTTTTTTTTTCTTTTACTTTCTAGTTTTCTAAGGTAGAAAGTTAGATTACTGATTTTAGATATTTCTTATTCTTTAATACATACTTTCAATGGTATAAAATTTTCTTTCTGCACTACTTTCACTGCATCCTGTAAATTTTGATGTCTGTTTTCATTTGGTTTATGATATATAGTATTTTTAAGAAAATCTCTTGTGATTTCTCTTTTTGACCCATACGTTGTTTGAAGTGTATGTTTTAATTTCCAAGTATTTGGAGATTTTCCAAGCTATCTTCAATGTTTAGTTTAATTCTATTGTACTCTGAGAACAAACATTATACAATTTCTTTTTTTTTTAAGTTTTTTTTTTTTTTTTAATGTGGGCCATTGTTAAAGTACTTATTGCAGTTGTTACAATAGTGATTATGTTTTATGGCTTGACTTTCTAGCCTTGAGGCATGTGGTATCTTAGCTCCCTGACCAGGGATCAAACCCATGTCCCCTGCATTGAAAGGCAGAGTCTTAACCACTGTACCATTAGGGAAGTCCCTGATTTCTATTATTTTAAATAAGTAAGAGTTGCTTGTATATTTTTGAGATTAGTTGTTTGTCAGTTGCTTCATTTGCTATTATTTTCTCCCATTCTGAAGGCTGCCTTTTCACCTTGCTAATAGTTTCCTTTGTTGTGCAGAAGCTTTTGAGTTTAATTAGGTCCCATTTGTTTATTTTTGCTTTTATTTCCAATATTCTGGGAGGTGGGTCATAGAGGATCCTGCTGTGATGTATGTCAGAGAGTGTTTTGCCTATGTTCTCCTCTAGGAGTTTTATAGTTTCTGGTCTTACGTTTAGATCTTTAATCCATTTTGAGTTTATTTTTGTGTAAGGTGTTAGAAAGTGTTCTAGTTTCATTCTTTTACAAGTGGTTGACCAGTTTTCCCAGCACCACTTGTTAAAGAGATTGTCTTTAATCTTTATTCTTGCTTCCTTTGTCAAAGATAAAGTGTCCATATGTGTGTGGATTTATCTCTGGGCTTTCTATTTTGTTCCACTGATCTATATTTCTGTCTTTGTGCCAGTACCATACTGTCTTGATAACTGTGGCTTTGTAATAGAGTCTGAAGTCAGGTAGGTTGATTCCTCCAGTTCCATTCTTCTTTCTCAAGATAGCTTTGGCTATTCGAGGTTTTTTGTATTTCCATACAAATTGTGAAATTATTTGTTCTAGCTCTGTGAAGAATACCGTTGGTAGCTTGATAGGGATTGCATTGAATCTATAAATTGCTTTGGGTAGTATACTTATTTTCAAAAATATACAAGCAACTCCTACAGCTCAATTCCAGAAAAATAAATGACCCAATCAAAAAATGGGCCAAAGAACTAAATAGACATTTCTCCAAAGAAGACATACAGATGGCTAACAAACACATGAAAAGATGCTCAACATCACTCATTATCAGAGAAATGCAAATCAAAACCACTATGAGATACCATTTCACGCCAGTCAGAATGGCTGCGATCCAAAAGTCTACAAGCAATAAATGCTGGAGAGGGTGTGGAGAAAAGGGAACTCTCTTACACTGTTGGTGGGAATGCAAACTAGTACAGCCACTATGGAGAACAGTGTGGAGAGTCCTTAAAAAACTGGAAATAGAACTGCCTTATGATCCAGCAATCCCACTGCTGGGCATACACACTGAGGAAACCAGAAGGGAAAGAGACACATGTACCCCAATGTTCATCGCAGCACTGTTTATAATAGCCAGGACATGGAAGCAACCTAGATGCTCATCAGCAGATGAATGGATAAGAAAGCTATGGTATATATACACAATGGAGTATTACTCAGCCATTAAAAAGAATACATTTGAATCAGTTCTAATGAGATGGATAAAACTGGAACCTATTATACAGAGTGAAGTAAGCCAGAAAGAAAAACACCAATACAGTATACTAACACATATATATGGAATTTAGAAAGATGGTAACAATAACCCTGTGTACAAGACAGCAAAAGAGACACCGATGTATAGATCAGTCTTATGGACTCTGTGGGAGAGGGAGAGGGTGGGGAGATTTGGGAGAATAGCATTGAAATATGTATAATATCATGTATGAAACGAGTCGCCAGTCCAGGTTCAATGCACGGTACTGGATGCTTGGGGCTGGTGCACTGGGATGACCCAGAGGGAGGGTAGGGGAGGGAGGAGGGAGGAGGGTTCAGGATGGGGAACGCGGGTATACCTGTGGCGGATTCATTTCGATATTTGGCAAAACTAATACAATATTGTAAAGTTTAAAAATAAAATAAAATTTAATAAATAAATAAATAAATAAGTAAGGCCTGCCTGTGGCCCAGGATGTCCCATGTGAGCTTGAGAAGAATGTATATTCTGTTACTGTTGGATGAAATACTCTATAGATGTCCACTATATCCAGTCAACTAGTGATATTGTTGAGCTTAACTATGACTTTATTGATTTTTCTGCCTTCTGACTCTGTCCGTTTCTGACAGAAGTGTGTTGAAATCTCCAACTCTAATAGAGGATTCATTTGTGTTTCCTTGTAATTTTATTAATTTTTATCTTAATGTTTTGATGCTTTGTTGTTAGTTGTGTACACATTAAGTATTATTATGTCTTCTTGGAGAACTGACCTCTTTATCATTATGCAATGCCACTCTTTACTCCTGATAACTTTCCTTGGTGTGAAGCCTGCTCAGTCTAAAATTAATATAACTGTTCCACTGTCTTTTAATTAGTGTTAATATGGTATATCTCTCTTCATACGTTTACTTTTAATTTACAGAAGTATTTATAGTTAAAGTGGGTTTCTTGTAGATAACACAAAGTTGGGTCTTGTTTTTAATCCACTCTGACAATCTCTTTTAATTGGTGCATTAAGCTGGTGATATTCAAAGGATTTCTATATATTGCAATTAATATTTCCCATATTTATTTTTAATTTTATTTGTTGCTTTTCTTCTTTATATTTTTGCCTTTTATTCTTCCTTTGTGGTTGTAACTGAGCAATTTATATGTTTCTGTTTTTCTCTCCTTTCTTAAAACATTAGTTGTTGTACTTCCCAGCCCACCTCCACTTTTGGTGGTCTCTGCTGCTGCTGCTGCTGCTAAGTCACTTCAGTCGTGTCCAACTCTGTGCGACCCCACAGATGGCAGCCCACCAGGCTCCCCCATCCCTGGGATTCTCCAGGCAAGAACACTGGAGTGGGTTGCCATTTCCTTCTCCAATGCATGAAAGTGAAAAGTGAAAGTGAAGTCGCTCAGTCGTGTCAGACTCTCTAGAGGATTCATAATGTATATTTTCAATTAATATATCCTACTTTCTAAAATTCATAGCACTTTATGGGTAAGAACCTTAAAATAACAAAAAAATTCTAATACCCCCTTTCCAGGACTTGTATTACTTTATTCATTTCACTTATACATAAGCATATAGGTATCTATAAGCATATATATATATTCAGATGTATTATGCTATTATATTTTGAACAAAATTTTATCAGCTAGACCAAGTAAGAATATTTTTTAAAAAAGGTATATTTAATCTTCATTTATTCTGAGAATTCTCTGGTGGTCCAATGGTTCGGACTCAGCATTTTTACCGTCAGGACCTGGGTTTGATAAAGCGGTGCAGCAAGGTCAAAAAAAAAAAAAACAACAACCCACTTTATTCCATGTTTGATGCTCTTCCTTACTTTACATAGATCAGGTTTCTGACTCATCATTTTCTTTCTCTCTAAAAATTTCCTTTTCTGTTTCATACAAGGCAGATCTACTGGTAACAAATTCCTTTTTTATTTTTCTGAAAAAGTCTTTATGCATCACTTATTCCTTTTTGTTTCACTTATGTCTCAAAATAGCAGTTTATTCATCCATTCATCTATGGAAGACTGACTGTCTTGGTTGCTTTCAAATTTTGGTAATTATGAATAAAGCTGCTGTAAACATCCATGTACAGGTTTTGGGGGTAAAAATATATTTTCAGTTTATGGGGGTAAATACAAAGGAGTGCAATTGCTGAATCATATAGTAAGAAAACGTTAAGTTTATAAGAAATTGCCAACCTGTCTTCCAAAGTAGCAGTGTCATTTTCATTCTCATCAGCAATGAATGGGAGTTCTTGTTGCTCACATCCTCACCAGCATACAAGGTAGTCAGTGTTCTGGCTTTTTGCCATTCTAATACATGTGTAGTGGTATCTCATTGTTGTTTTAACTTACAATTCCTAATGTAGTGTTGAATACCTCTTCATATGATTTCTTGCCATCCTTATATCTTCTGAGGTGAGGTATATTTTCAAGCTTTTTGCCCATTTTTAAAAATTCAGTTGTTCTTTTTCTTATTGTTGAGTTTTTAGCATTCTTTGTATATTTTGGATAGCAGTCCTTTATCAGATGTTTCATTTGCAACTATTTTGTCTCAGTCTGTGGTTTTCTTCTCATTTTCTTGATGCAATGCTTTACTTACAATGCATATTCTAAAACTTTGCCTAAAGTTATGTAGTAAATATAATTTTATATGATTTAATTTTGGATAAATAATCATTACAATCTATAAAGTACTCTCATAGAATTAGATTTTATTTATTTTATTTTTATGTATTCATGCATCAATTATAGGGTAAGTGCAACATAAATTATATTTACAGTGTTTTCTTTAATCCTGAAAACTTAAATATTTCAAGTTCAAGGAGTTAGAATTGCTAAGTATACAAATTATAGTGGCTATTAAATTCATAATTAAACAGAAATAAACATAATTTAAATTTATTTTACAATAAAAATTATCATTTGAAGTAAGAGGAGAAAGCTTTTGGATCATAAATAGACATATATTTCATAACTGTCAAACCTTCTTTTCCACAGATAATTATTTCCACACTCACCAAAACTTATCAATGTTTCCAGTGAATTGTATTAGATAAGCAGCAGTTTCAGTCTTTATCTTGCTCACCTTCTAAAGGCACCAAGTTTCAGAGAACTAAAAGGAAAGATACTAGATGAAGAAAGGAAGAATCCATATTAGATCATCATAACTCACGGAAACTTGATTATATTGACAAAACTGTGTAACAGAATATTAACCCAATTTATATACTTAAAACAGCATTGTGAAATGAAAGGGAAACTTTTAATCAAGGATTATACTCAGAATTATGATTAGAAATACAATGTAACTTCCATGTAAGTTCTGGAGTAATAAAATTATAGTTGTTCCCACAAGTATTATTGGCATATCATAAAATGCACATCTTGATATCTCTTTGAAAAGGTGAAAATCCCCTGATAATATGTTAGCAGTGAATAAGTGTAGTCAACCCTTAAGGAATTAAGATAAATGAGAAAAATATAAGAATAGATCTCTTGAGCCCAGCTGAGAAACTAAATTCATTTACTGAGTGCAAGAAGCTTATAGGAATAAGCAAAGCAATCTGAAAAGCAGAATAAAGAATCTAGACACATAAAAGTCAAGATGACACAGAAATTCTCTGAGCTATGAAATAAATTTTCCACACATTCTGTCATTGATGGGTACAAAGGATTCCATTTGAAGAACTATACTAGCTTGTTTATATTGATGGTGTCAAAGTTAGTTTTCTGTAGGGAGTCTTATCAACAACGATGAGAAAAAAGGTGAATCTGTTTATTAAAAAAATAACTACACTGAGTGTGCACAAAGATAGTCTCCTACATTTTGGGGATATGTAACCATTACAAGTAAAATGTATATATGCTATGTAAACATACAATCACCACATATGAAGAGCTCATACCTTATGTATAATGTATGCACATACACAGTATTACTTCCTACTGTCTGGAAAATGTATTTCTGTTTTCTTCAATAATCTATCATATAAAAATGGTATGCGTTATTGGAATCCAGGACTAAGACTATGGAGTCAAATAGATCAGGAGTATAATGAAAAGTGAAAAAATATTCAAACAGACCATCCAGTGAGTTATTCTCTGCCACTGAGTAAATAAGAGGTAAGCAAAGAGTTTTGTATGTGAGGAAGTTTGTAAGATTGATTTTTCTGTGGAAAAATCACCCTATCCTCAGCAATTACTTAATAATATTCAATATAGTAATGTTCTGAATTTGTCCATCAGACAACTACTTAGAAAGGCAGTTAAGTCCAATAGTAACAGAGCAGTACCCCAAGTTGGGATCCCTTTACTTGTGAAAATTATACAAGTCCAGAGATATTCTTTGAAATGTAATTTACTCATAAATATTTTAAAAGACTGGATTCCTGTGTGACCTAAGTGAAAATTCAAAAGCATCTCACATTGCATAATTCACATGTTCTTTAAAATGTGGATTTAAATTGATGTTTTCTAAATTGACCTATTGAGTTGTATTTTCAATCCAAGACTGATTTTTGTGTATAGAAATACAATTTAAAGTGGCAATCTATTCAGTCAAAAAAATAATAATAATAGGAACATTTTTGCAGAGAGTTATCACACCTTTTCTTTGTGTCTAAATGTTCATGAAAATTAAAGAAATAATTTAGTATGCTAAATATTCTGCTACATAATCTTCATTTTGTTTCCAAACTCTGTTGAGTTTTCTAATTATGTGTGACAGACCCTTGCAGCACTCTAGTGGTCATGGGACTTTTTCTTTTGAATATAGAAAAAGCTCAGTGATAGTTTCTTGACTCAAATAGTATGAAATGCTTTGTGAAGGGAGCCTGTGACTATAATTTTGTTCATAATGATGATTATTATTAATATTAGACTCTGTCTTATTTCTAGAGTTTATAATAAATAAATACTTCTAACAACTTAGATCACTTCAGTTTTCAGAATAGCATCAAGTTATTCTGAAAGGACAGATCAGCATCAACACATTTATGAAAAGTTTAGTAATGTGGGATTTGGCTTTAAACCCTCTGGTGTCTGTTTGTCTTTGTGTCATAGTCATGGAGTCCTGTATTTTTCTATTTGTTTTCACTTCGCCTAAAAGCCAGTCTGGTGAACTAAGAATTGAGAACCCTTCCTTGTCCTTTTCAGAATATTTTATAAGAATAGAGTCAATTCTTGAACATCAGTGTAACTGAAGTCAACATTTTATGTCTATATTAATACATATTTGGCAATAAGGAGTTCATGATCTGAACCACAGTCAGCTCCTGGTCTTGTTTTTGTTGACTGTATAGAGCTTCTCCATCTTTGGCTGCAAAGAATATAATCAATCTGATTTCGGTGTTGACCATCTGGTGATGTCCATGTGTAGAGTCTTCTCTGGTGTTGTTGAAAGAGGGTGTTTGCAAAATCACTGCAGATGGTGACTTCAGCCATGAAATTAAAAGACGTTTACTCCTTGGAAGAAAAGTTATGACCAACCTAGATAGCATATTGAAAAGCAGAGATGTTACTTTGCTAACAAAGGTCCATCTAGTCAAGGCTATGGTTTTTCCAGTGTCATGTATGGATGTGAGAGTTGGACTGTGAAGAAGGCTGGGCACCAAAGAATTGAGCTTTTGAACTGTGGTGTTGGAGAAGACTCTGAGAGTCCCTTGGACTGCAAGGAGATCCAACCAGTCCATTCTGAAGGAGATCAGTCCTGGTTGTTTTTTGGAAGGAATGATGCTAAAGCTGAAACTCCAGCACTTTACCCACCTCATGCAAAGAGTTGACTCATTGGAAAAGACTCTGATGCTGGGAGGGATTGGGGGCAGGAGGAGAAGGGGATGACAGAGGATGAGATGGCTGGATGGCATCATGACTCGATGGACGTGAGTCTGAGTGAACTCTGGGAGTTAGTGAGGGACAGGGAGGCCTGGCGTGCTGCAATTCATGGGATCGCAAAGAGTCGGACACGACTGAGCGACTGAACTGAACTGAATACATATTTGAATCTCTAAATAAGATGCTTTCTTAAATTTTTCATGCCCCCATATAAGACTCTCCCATCAGGTTCTTTTTAAAATTCTCTCAGGCCAAATGCTTCTCTGTTGTAATAACCCTAGAATACTATGTTCTTCTTAGTGGGCAGATGATCTTGAATTATGCCTGAACTTGTTAGCTCAGAGCTTGGCTGCCCTAGGTTGTAAGTTTAATTTCAGATTTTTGTACCACCTGATCTGTCCTTTCTTCAACTGTTAAGTAGAGAGTTATAACTGATTCTATTCTGAGACAGGTCCCTCAATTCTAAAATAATTGGGGGCTGGATTAACTTAACTCATCATTCTTATCTACCCAGATTTCTGTCATAATTCCCGAGTCTCCTACTTAGAATTTAAAACCGTCCAGCTAGTTTCTGAGTATAAATTTTGAAGAAGCTGACCATTTGCAAAACAGCATTTCGCATGACCGTGTGAAATATCTGCCCTTGAAATGGCTGCCATTTTGTACCAACTATGCTATTAGTAGGCTTTCACAGTCCTAGCTGTCTGGATCTTCTGTGAATCTCTCCTTTCTTCCTCTCAAATAATAATTGGAGGTCTCTCATGGATTGTAGGTGGATTCTTTATCTGCTAAGCCACTGGGGAAGTGCCTGAAAGTCTCTAGGAACTGCTAGCTACTGGATGTTCTAGTTCCTCCACTTTGAAAAGCAGGCATTACAGGCTTCCGTGATGGCTCAGATGGTAAAGAATCTGCCTACAATGCAGGAGACCCAGGTCCATCCCCGGGTCGAGAAAATCTCCTGGAGAAGGGAATGGCGACCCACTTCAGTATTCTTGCCTGAAGAACATGGACAGAGGAGCCTTTGTGGGATTCACAAAGAGTCGGACATGACTAAGTGACTAACACTTTCACTTTCAGTTCAGTTCAGTTCAGTCCCTCAATCGTGTCCGACTCTTTGCGATCCCATGAATCCCAGCACGCCAAGCCTCCCTGTCCATCACCAACTCCTGGAGTTCACTCAGATTCACGTCCATCGAGTCAGTGATGCCATCCAGCCATCTCATCCTCTGTCGTCCCCTTCTCCTCCTGCCCGCAGTCCTTCCCAGCATCAGAGTCTTTTCCAATGAGTCAACCCTTCACATGAGGTGGCCAAAGTACTGGAGTTTCAGCTTTAGCATCATTCCTTCCAAAGAAATCCCAGGGCTGATCTCTTTCAGAATGGACAGGTTGGATCTCCTTGCAGTCCACGGGACTCTCAAGAGTCTTCTCCAACACCACAGTTCAAAAGCATCAATTCTTCGGCACTCAGCCTTCTTCACAGTCCAACTCTCACATCCATACATGACCACAGGAAAAACCATAGCCTTGACTAGATGAACCTTTGTTGGCAAAGTGATGTCTCTGCTTTTGAATATGCTATCTAGGTTGGTCATAACTTTCCTTCCAAGGAGTAAGCGTCTTTTAATTTCATGGCTGTAGTCACCAACTGTAGTGATTTTGGAGCCCCCCAAAATAAAGTCTGACACTGTTTCCACTGTTTCCCCATCTATTTCCCATGAAGTGATGGGACCGGATGCCATGATCTTCATTTTCTAAATGTTGAGCTTTAAGCCAACTTTTTCACTCTCCTCTTTCACTTTCATCAAGAGGCTTTTGAGTTCCTCTTCACTTTCTGCCATAAGGGTGGTGTCATCTGCATATCTGAGGTTATTGATATTTCTCCCAGAAATCTTGATTCCAGCTTGTGTTTCTTCCAGTCCAGCATTTCTCATGATGTACTCTGCATAGAAGTTAAATAAGCAGGGTGACAATATACAGCCTTGATGTACTCCTTTTTCTATTTGGACCCAGTCTGTTGTTCCATGTCCAGTTCTAACTGTTGCTTCCTGACCTGCATACAGGTTTCTCAAGAGGCAGATCAGGTGGTCTGGTATTCCCATCTCTTTCACAATTTTCCACAGTTTATTGTGATCCACACAGTCAAAGGCTTTGGCATAGTCAATAAAGCAGAAATAGATGTTTTTCTGGAACTCTCTTGCTTTTTCGATGATCCAGCAGATGTTGGCAATTTGGTCTCTGGTTCCTCTGCCTTTTCTAAAACCAGCTTGAACATCAATACGTTCATGGTTCACATATTGCTGAAGCCTGGCTTGGAGAATTTTGAGCATTACTTTACTAGCATGTGAGATGAGTGCAATTGTGCAGTAGTTTGAGCATTCTTTGGCATTGCCTTTCTTTGGGATTAGAATGAAAACTGACCTTTTCCAGTCCTGTGGCCACTGCTGAGTTTTCCAAATTTGCTGGCATATTGAGGGCAGCACTTTCACAGCATCATCTTTCAGGATTTGAAATAGCTCAACTGGAATTCCAATACCTCCACTAGCTTTGTTCGTAGTGATGCTTCCTAAGGCCCACTTGACTTCACATTCCATGATGTCTGGCTCTAGATCAGTGATCACACCATAGTGATTATCTGGGTCGTGAAATTTTTTTTGTACAGTTCTTCCGTGTATTCTTGCCACCTCTTCTTAATAACTTCTGCTTCTGTTAGGTTCGTACCATTTCTGTCCTTTACTGAGCCCATCTTTTCATGACATGTTCCCTTGGTATGTTTAATTTTCTTGAAGAGATCTCTAGTCTTTCTCATTCTGTTGTTTTCCTCTATTTCTTTGCATTGATTGCTGAAGAAGGCTTTCTTATCTCTTCTTGTTATTCTTTGGAACTCTGCATTCAGATGCTTATATTTTTCCTTTTCTCTTTTGCTTTTCACTTCTCTTCTTTTCACAGCCATTTGTAAGGCCTCCACAGACAGCAATTTTGCTTTTTTGCATTTGTTTTCCATGGGGATGGTCTTGATCCCTGTCTCCTGTACAATGTCACAAACCTCATTCCATAGTTCATCAGGCACTCTATCTATCAGATCTAGTCCCTTAAATCTATTTCTCACTTCCACTGGATAATCATAAGGGATTTGATTTAGGTCATACCTGAATGGTCTCGTGGTTTTCCCTACTTTCTTCAATTAAATCTAAATTTGGTAATAAGGAGTTCATGATCTGAGCCACAGTCAGCTCCCGGTCTTGTTTTTGTTGACTGTATAGAGCTTCTCCATCTTTGGCTGCAAAGAACATAATCAGTCTGATTGTGGTGTTGACCATCTGATGATGTTCACTTTCAAGTCCTACCTAAATCCAGCAACTCATTGACTCTGCTGTCTTATTGTGAGATTTTACAATGTCTAATAACTATTCTTTCCATTACCTAGAAATATCTATATAGCAAAGAGCTGAAGGCTCTTGCACATGTCCTAGGTCATAACTGTGAAGCTGTTAGTGTAAACTCATATCTCTATATAAATCCTGAATATTCATGTCCTGTTGCCTTGTGTGTGGAGTGAGTAAGGAACTAGCTGTAAGGAAGAGGAAAGGGGATTCCACATTTTCTACCTCTTCTTCCTGCTTCTTCACTTTCCTCATTAATAATTGATACTTAAATATTAATATTTAATACTCGATACTTAAGCTTCCCTGGTAGCTCAGCTGGTAAAGAATCCGCCTGCAATGCAGGAGAACTCTATTCAATTCCTGGGTCAGGAAGTTACCCTGGAGAAGAGAATAGCAGAAGATAAAGAATCTGCCTGCTGTGTGGGAGAACCAGGCTCTATCCCTGGTTTGGGAAGATCCCCTGGAAAAGGAAATGGCAACTTCCTTCAGTATTCTTGCCTGGAGAATCCCAAGGACCAAGGAGCCTGGTAGGTTATAGTCCATGGGGTCACAAAGAGTCGGACATGACTAAGTGACTAACATTTGCACACTACACTTTCTAGTATTCTTGCCTTGGAAAATCCCCATGGAGAGAGGAGCCTGGCAGACTGCAGTCCATGGGGTCACAAAGAGTCAGATATGACTGAGTGGCTAAGCACACACACACACACACACACACACACACACTTAAGTATTACTAAATAATACTTAACCTGTTTAACACTGGCATTTAGCTGTTGGACTGAGGAACCTGGAGAAGAATTGTATCTAACGCAGGAATAGTTGACCATCAGCGATGAGGACTGCAGGTGAACTTTTCATGAAGAGCTTCATTGTATCTATCAGTTACAGCAGTCTAATTACTGAAGCAATGAGAGGATGGCAACAGACAGCAACTCCATGCAGCTGCTGATTTTTAAATATGTGAATATCCTTTTTAGCTTTGTGCTATCACCCACTAAATCATCTGTCAGCTGATGGGAAGAAAAGAATTGCTGTGGGCTTCTATAGCCTCTAACCAAAATAAAACTGAGAGAGTCAAGATCATTGAGTATAGCTATGAAAGGATTTTAAAACATTATGGTAACCCCAAAACATTAAGACTGAACTGATTTGTAGTTCCTAGTTCAATCCAGGAAACCATTTCTTAATGTTCATTTCCTTGGATATTACAAAAAATAATGGGTTCAAGAACACTAGAGTTACTCTGCTATTAGTGAGGCAAATGGCCAGAGATTCAGTTGAGGCCTTTACACAGAGGGGCCTAATACATTTCCAACCTCATTTATCTTCCCAGGAGTCATAACTACAGAATTTAGAGTTGGGCACATATAGGTGGCTATAGCTGGGGACCCTTGCTTAATTTAATGGATTGGATAACTGGTAGGTCCAAACAACACTGGATAATTTGACATTTTTGAGAAACATTCTAATAGGTATATGCATTCAGCTATGTCAGGCTTTTATTGTGCTTACTCCCAACAATAGTAGTTTTTGATAACTAGAAGGAACAGTCACATTAATGAAAGTGAAATAGTGTTGAAAGTCACTAAATAAATGTTAAGTTGTATTCTGTGTTCTTTTTAGAAAGACTTAAGAAGTCCTAAATAAGACTACTTATCTTCATCTCAACATGCAGCCATAAAAGATGCTCTTTGATAATCTAGAAAGTCATTCAAGTATCAGTTATTTCACTGGTTGTTACAAACTTCCATCTGGTGAAACAGCAGCCCCGAATAAACAGATGTTTTGAGTTTTTCATCAGGGAATAATGGCCTTAATACACACTTCACGGCTGCTGGGCAAGGAGCAAGTTCATCATAGGCTGGATCCTCTCATGTCCATCTGCTGGGCTGGCTGGTTGCCTGCTCAGGAGTTGGTCAAATATTTGCCATGTGGCAGAGTTTTCAACTTTGGATCATTTACATGGATAGTCTGAATTTGAATAAAAGTGTACATCATCCAAATATGGGGCCATCTTTTGTCATGTGATTTTTTTTCATTCTTTATTCAGATGGTTGTATTTTTCCTTATGCATGCTTTTTTCCCCATTCTAAAACATGATCAAGCAAAAAATTTTAATTTAGTGTCTCTAAAAATATTGTTAATAAGTTAGGAATAGATAACCTATTTATTTGGAGGTTATTACTTTCAATTAGAAAAACATTCTCAGAAACTATGTCTATGAAATTGATCAGCCTCCCAACAAGCAGTTCATAGAGTAATAATTTCTGTTTCAGTTATTATTAATTCAATATTACTAAAAATCTTTAACATGTTAATTTAATAGGAAATAATACCTTTGAATTGCCAAGAAAGACATCATTGAAAAGCTCATGATTTGCCTCATGGCTTATAACTTTGGGAAGTACCCTAAGACTTTCATAATGAATCTAATTATTTAAGACACAGTTTGAAGAGGCTTGATTATTCGGTTTTCATTCCAAGATATATTACTAACAAATAGGAAAGACAGAAAGGAGGTAGAGCAGAAGGAGGGCTATTTGTTCTTTAGTATTTAGCACAGAAACGGTGGCAAGGAAGTCAATGGAGACTGGAAGTAGATGGACCAGCCAAGTGAGTAAGAGTCTTCCTTAGTTCAGTTCAGTTCAGTTGCTCAGTCATGTCCGACTCTTTGTGACCCCATGAATCACAGCACGCCAGGCCTCCCTGTTCATCACCAACTCCCGGAGTTCACTCAGACTCACGTCCATCGAGTCAGTGATGCCATCCAGCCATCTCATCCTCTGTCGTCCCCTTCTCCTCCTGCCCCCAATCCCTCCCAGCATCAGAGTCTTTTCCAATGAGTCAACTCTTCGCATGAGGTGGCCAAAGTACTGGAGTTTCAGCTTTAGCATCATTCCTTCCATTGCTGCTGGATGGTGGTCTGCCCAGCTATATTATGCTCTGATCATCTGATGAACATATCAATATTTGGTAGCCTTTTTTCTCAGACTTCTGTGGAGATAGCTAAAATTTTGAAAATAATTGCAAAGCATAAATGGGAAAGAAAAAAAAAAATTGGGAACTCAAGAACCAAGGCTTTATTCTAACAATGGAAGTACAAACTATAGTTGTGATGATTTTAAACTAAATTTTAATATAATACAATACAGTTTTAGTTATTCAGAATTCTTAGTGGATAAAATATTCTTTTAAATTTTGTTTTTTGGTGATGGCTTTCTAGTTGGAAACTCTCATGTTTTAAATGTTACAAAATTTTATTAGTCTAACCTGAATAAGAGTAATAAGGTGAAGATAATAAAAACATTGTTTAATTTTGTAGGAGATTATTGTGCCTTTAGGCTCTCAGTTTAAATATCAATTTTCATTATGGTGTTCTATAGTTAGACAAGGTCTACGTAGTTCATGTCAGCCTGAACTAAACCTTTTATGTTCCATATTATTGCTAGATTTTAAATGTGCTTTGGGAAATACTTTTTCTTTCTTTGAAGACTTTTGATGAAATGATTTGATATTCTGTTTGGTTGAATTCTGATTTAGTTAGGTGTCACTGAATTTTTCACAAGAATGTTTTTGAAAGTCTTCAATTGACAGAGAAAAAGAACTTTTTAAAAACCTTTCAAAAGATTTTTAAAATACCATATGATCCTAAATAAGTGTTAATGTCCCAAACAGAAAATTATCAAGAGTATAGGCTTGAAGAGCTGCATTAGGTTTAGCCTAATTGAAAAATAATTTAACATAGTAATAATTGAGATTGAAGTGTTGAGGAAAACTATTTCTTTAGAGTTGTTGTAATAGTGCTTTTCTTAGAATTTTATATTAAGGCAGGATCATTAGGTATTTTAATAATGATGGTATATTATATGTTTAACAATATATTTGACAATTCCTTGTGACATTTACTGAGAAAATTGTGTTAGTAAATATCATATATATTTAAAATTTTTACCTGCACGTAAAGATGCTTTTCTATATAAGAAAATACTGAAATTCTGTATAAGTTTTATATAAGAAACTACTGAAATGAAAGTACATTCTGTAATATATACAGAATGAATATTTAGTCCTGGATGGGCCATTAGATCTTAAAATATAGTGGAAGAATTTTCATGAGAAAAAGCAACAGTGGGGCTCTTAAAAGTGAATAAATTATATAAGTTCATGAAACAAATTGCATAGATAGTAAAAGTTTATATTTGAATTATTTTATATTCAATCTTCCCTTCTAATGGTAGAAACAATCCACCTCAGAATAATGAATTTTGTTTTTTAAGCAATAAATTCCCAATCCCCACTGTATCAATAATTCCAAATCCCATTATGAATCTACCTGTTCTACAAATTATGAATCATGCCTCTGACCACTGCTTATTCCTCAGTCAATATATAAAAATCCATTTTCATTGTTCTTTATAAAAATAACTTAATATTTAAATTCTATTTTTGTGTAACCCCCTCAATATTTTTTTCACTCACATAAAAATTCTAGTTCTAGTCTCAATTATTTTCCATGACTGTGATTATTATCCTCTCACTTGCATTTCTATACAGTAATTTCCTTCTCCCCATCTCACTTTGGTTGCTAAGTTCAGAACTGGATGCAGGTTTCCATTGGTGATAAAAGGTCATTTTATTGTTTACTTGGACTGCCAGATATTATTTTGCTGTGTATGTAGGCAGTAATCTTGAAATTTGTGTAGACAGCTTTGTCTCAGACAAATGATTGGAAGTGAAGAAGGAAAGGGTCATTATATACATTTTAGTTTTTAATAGAAGGTCATTAGAGACAAAGAACCTGATAAATGAATGGATGTAACTTCCTGAAGTTTGAATTCATTAAAAAATGTATTTATTTATTTTAATTGGAGTCTTATTACTTTACAATATTGTTGTGGTTTTTGCCATACATCTACATGAATCATCCATGGGAGTACATGTGTCCCACCGTCCTGAACCCCTCCTTCCACCTCCCTCCCCACCCCATCCCTCTGGGTTATCCCAGAGCACCAGCTTTGGGTGCCTTGATTCATGGATTGAATCTGCAGTAGTTATCTATTTTACATATGGTAATATACATGTTTCAATACTATTCTCTCATATTGTCCCACCCTCACCTTCTCCCACATAGTCCAAATGTCTGTTCTTTACATCTGTATCTCTTTTGCTATCTTGCATATGGGGTCATTGTTACCATCTTTCTAAATCCCATATATATGCATTAATATACTGTATTGTGTTTCTCTTTCTGGCTTACTTCACTCTGTATAATAGGCTCCAGTTTCATCCACCTCATTAGAACTGACTCAAATGTATTCTTTTTTATAGCTGAGTAACACTTCATTGTGTATACGTACCACACAACTTCCTTATCCATTCATCTGCCAATGGACATCTAGGTTGCTTCCGTGTCCTGGCTATTTTAAACAGTGCTGCAATGAACATGGGGGTACATGTGTCTCTTTCAGTTCTTATTTCCTTGGTGTGTATGCCCAGCAGTGGGATTGCTGGGTCATATGACTGTCCTATTTCCAGTCTTTTAAGGAATCTCCACACTGTTCTCCATAGTGACTGTACTAGTTTGCATCCCCACCAACAGTGTAAGAGGGTTCCCTTTTCTCCACATCCTCTCCAGCATTTATTGTTTGTAGACTCTTTGATGGCTGCCATTCTGATGAATTCATTTTTAAATATAACATTTTCCAAGGCATTCTTTGAATAAAATGACAGAAAAAAAACAAACCTCAAAGATCCTGCAGAGAAAGGAAAAACACATATAAAAAGAATACAGCTGGCTGGAGCCTAACCTTCAGGGCTTTTGTTCCAGCAATTTGGAATCAGAGCCAACCCCTGAAGGTTGGTGATGACCACTGAGCATAGACTAAGTTCTGCCTCACACCCAGGGCTAACTCTAACTTCTCTATCTCCAACCCCACAAACCCCAAGAACCTTCGATATGCTGCCTACAAGAGACTCAAGGCAAAAGACACACAGAGACTGAAACTGACTGGATGGAAAATAATAGTTCATGTAAAGGGAAATGACAAGAAAATGAGGGTAAGCAATATTCACCACTGACAAAGTGGACTTTAAAGCTTTGAAGAAAGAAAGAAAAAAAGACATTATATAAAGATAAAGGGATCAATACAAGAAAAGCATATTATACTCATTGGCATATATCCACTCAATACAGGAGCACCTAAATATATAAAGGAAATACTTACAGATTTTTAATTGCAGCCATGAAATTAAAAGATGCTTGCTCCTTGGAAGAAAAGCTTTGACCAACCTAGACAGCATATTAAAAAGCAGAGACATTACTTTGCTGACAAAGGTCTGTCTAGTCAAAACTGTGGTTTTTCCAGTAGTCATGTATGAATGTGAGAGTTGTACCATAAAGAGGGTTGAGCACTAAAGAACTGATGCTTTTGAACTGTGGTGTTGGAGAGTTCTTGAGAGTTCCTTGGGAGGGCTCTTGAGAATCCCTTTGGGCTGCAAGGAGATCAAACCAGTCAATCCTAATGGGAATTAGTCCTGAATATTCATTGGAAGGACTGATGCTGAAGCTCCAATACCTTGGCTCCCTGATGTGAAGAACTTACTCTTTAGAAAAGACCCTAATGTTAAGAAAGGTTGGAGGCAGGAGGAGAAGGGGACGACAGAGGATGAGATGGCTGGATGGCATCACCAACTTAATGGACATGAGTTTGAACAAGCTCCTGGAGTTGGTGATGGACAGGGAAGCCTGGCGTGTTGCAGTACATGGGGTTGCAAAGAGTAGGACACGACTGAGTGACTGAACTGATCTGAACAGACAAGAGAATTTGACAATAATACAATAATAGTAGGGGAGTTTAACACCCCACTTACATCAATAGATAGATTGGGCAGAAAATTAATAAGGTAACAATGATTTTCAATGATGCAATAGACTGGCTATACATAATAGATACCGACAGGACAATATATTTAAAAACAAGAGAATACACATTCTTTTCCAAGTGCACATGGAATGTTCTCCAGGAGAGATAATGTGCTAGGCCAAAAAACAAATCTCAAGAAGTTTGAGAGGATAGAAATTATATCAAAGATATTTTTTCCAGTCACAGTGGTATAAGGCTAAAAATCAACTAGAGAAAAAAAAATGGGGAAAAAAAAAAAAAACAATATATAGAGACCAATGATATTCTCCCAAAAAGCAAGGGGTCAATGAAGAAATCAAAAGGAAAATCAGAAAATATCTCAAGACAAAAGAAAATGAAAATGCGACATTCCAAAATCTGTGTGATATAGCAGAAGGAGTTCAAAGAGAGTTTATAGCAATACAAGCCTTTCACAAGAAATAAGAAAATTCTCAAATAACTTAACCTGCTACCTAAAAGAACTAGAAAAACAAGAACAAATAGAGCCCAAAGTCAGCAAAACAAAGGAAATACTAAGATCAGAGAGGAAATAGAGATAAAAAATAATAGAAAACATCAATGAAATCAGGAGCTAGTTTTTTAAAAAGATAAACGAAATTGATAAACCTTTAGCCAGGCTCATCAAGAACAACAACAATGAAAGACCCAAATAAACAAAATAAGAAATGAAAGAAGAGAAATAACTACTGATATTACAGAGATACAAAAATGTCATAAAAATTACTACAGCTACTTGTGAACAAATTGGACAACCTAGAAGAAATAAAGTTCTAGAAATATATGGCTATTTGGACAGCTGTACATGCAAAGAAATAGAGGAAAACAACAGAATGGGATCTCTTGATCTCTTGAGATCTCTTCAAGAAGATTAAGATACCAAGGGAATATTTCATGCAAAGATGGACTCAATAAAGGACAGAAATGGTATGGACCTAACAAAGCAGAAGATATTAAGAAGAGGTGGCAAGAATACACAGAAGAACTGTACAAAAAAGATCTTCATGACCAAGATAATCACGATGATGTGATCACTGACCTAGAGCCAGACATCCTGGAATGTGAAGTCAAGTGGGCCTGAGAAAGCATCACTACGAACAAAGTTAGTGGAGGTGTTGGAATTCCAGTTGAGCTATTTCAAATCCTGAAAGGTGATGCTGTGAAAGTGCTACACTCCATATGCCAGCAAATTTGGAAAACTCAGCAGTGGCCACAGGGCTGGAAAAGGTCAGTTTTCATTCCAATCCCAAAAAAACACAATGCCAAAGAATGTTCAAACTACTGCACAATTGCACTCATCTCACATGCTAGTAAAGTAATGCTCAAAATTCTCCAAACCAGGCTTCAGCAATATGTGAACCTGATGTTCAAGCTGGTTTTAGAAAAGGCAGAGGAACCAGAGATCAAATTGCCAACATCTGCTGGATCATGGAAAAAGCAAGAGAGTTCCAGAAAAACATCTACTTCTGCTTTATTGACTATGCCAAAGCCTTTGACTGTGTGGATCACAATAGACTGTGGAAAATTGTGAAAGAGATGGGAATACCAGACCACCTGACCTGCCTCTTGAGAAACCTGTATGCAGGTCAGGAAGCAACAGTTAGAATTGGACGTGGAACAACAGACTGGTTCCATATATGAAAAGGAGTACATCAAGGTTGTATATTGTCACCCTGCTTATTTAACTTCTATGCAGAGTACATCATGAGAAACGCTGGGCTGGAAGAAGCACAAGCTGGAATCAAGATTGCCGGGAGAAATATCAATAACTTCAGATATGCAGATGACACCACCCTTATGGCAGAAAGTGAAAAGGAACTAAAAAGCCTCTTGATGAAAGTGCAAGTGGAGAGTGAAAAAGTTGGCTTAAAGCTCAACATTTAGAAAATGAAGATCATGGCATCCGGTCCCATCACTTCATGGGAAATAGATGGGGAAACAGTGGAAACAGTGTCAGACTTTGTTTTTTGGGGCTCCAAAATCACTGCAGATGGTGACTGCAGCCATGAAATTAAAAGACGCTTACTCCTTGGAAGGAAAGTTATGACCAACCTAGATAGTATATTCAAAAGCAGAGATATTCCTTTGCCAACAAAGGTCCGTCTAGTCAAGGCTATGGTTTTTCCAGTGGTCATGTATGGATGTGAGAGTTGGACTGTGAAGAAGGCTGAGTGCCGAAGAATTGATGCTTTTGAAGTGTGGTGTTGGAGAAGACTCTTGAGAGTCTCTTGGACTGCAAGGAGATCCAACCAGTCCATTCTGAAGGAGATCAACCCTGGGATTTCTTTGGAAAGAATGATGCTAAAGCTGAAACTCCAGAACTTTGGCCACCTCATGCGAAGAGTTGACTCATTGGAAAAGACTCTGATGCTGGGAGGGATTGGGGGCAAGAGGTTAAGGGGACAACAGAGGATGAGATGGCTGGATGACATCCCTGACTCGATGGACGTGAGTCTGAGTGAACTCCAGGTTTTGGTGATAGATAGGGAGGCCTGGAGTGCTGCTATTCATGGGGTCGCAAAGAGTCGGACAGGACTGAGCGACTGAACTGAACTGACATATATGTGTTCATGTTTAATCTTGTCCAACTCTTCTTGACCCCATGGACTGTAGCCTGCCAGGCTCCTCTGTCTATGGGATTTTCTAAGCAAGATTACTGGAAAGGGTTGCCATTTCCTCTTCCAGGAGATCTTCCTGACCCAGGGATCGAACCCACATCTCTTATGTCTCCTGAATTTCAAGACATATTCTTTACCAACTGTGCCACTATATAGCCTCTGTTATTTGGGTAATATCAGATTGACTAATCAATGACACTTGTTGAATAAAACGTCTGTAGGCAAGTAATAGCTAATGTAGTTTGTGGCAAAAAGGCAGAGAGGTATGTTTTGAGAAGTTACTGCAGTCCCATGATCTACAGGTCAGATATATTTGTATGTGATGACTAAGTATGGACCAAGTAAACAAGAAAGCCACCCTGGGGTCATTTACTATTACTCTCCAAAATGGTAAGAAAGAACAGCAATGAAACCATGAAAGGAAAAGGCTGGAAGCTCTGTGATAATTGTGTTGACAAAATGCATTTTGCCTGCATCAAGAAAGGTGTAGTGAGAGATTTTTAGTTACATGCTCATTGAAAAAGCCATATGAACCTCACAAAAGCAAAAGTCAGCTTTAAACATTTACCATGGACAGAATAAGTGTAAATCAAATTGTTTTACATTATACATATTTTTTGTCCTAGTAAATCTCTCCCTTCTACCTCCCAGTATCTGCCCCAACCCTCCAGGGGACATGTATCATGGCTTACTAGGCAGGAGAGGCGATGTCTGCAGGAGTGAATGCTAGGAAATAAGAATCCATAGGCAACACCTTTTCTTCTGGGCAGTCTTTCAAATGTTTTATATTCACTGAATTATTTAATCCAGACAACCATCTAATAAGAGGATTTATTTTACCAAGGTCATAGATTTAGTAAATGTCAGAGTTGACCTTCCTTCCTGGGTGATCTGGTTCAAGTCAATGCTCTTATGTAGCCTGCTAAATTATCTCTTTCTCTTATAATGCACACCTCAACTTCAATCCTAGTGGAGGCAGGCCAATCTGTACTACTTTCCTTCTGCAAACTTCCTACCTGGGGCATGTCAGAACAGGTACAGAAAAGTTTTAACTTTAAATGAGAATTCAGAATTTTGAATATTGCATGGAATGGTGAATCATATCGGAGAAGGCAATGGCACCCCACTCCAGTACTCTTGCTTGGAAAATCCCATGGATGGAGGAGCCTGGTAGGCTGCAGTCCATGGGGTCGCTAGGAGTCGGACATGACTGAGCGATTTCACTTTCACTTTTCACTTTCATGCATTGGAGAAGGAAATGGCAACCCACTCCAGTGTTCTTGCCTGGAGAATCCCAGGGACGGGGGAGCCTGCTGGGCTGCTGTCTATGGGGTCGCACAGAGTCGGACACGACTGAAGTGACTTAGCAGCAGCAGTGAATCATATTTATATGAGGTTGTTTTATCACTCGAAGTCACTGAAGGACTTTTTACTAACAAAGAGTGACAAGAAATGTTAATGTACCTGTGTACAGTTTCACCCAAATGGCAGGCAATAGTTCACTTTACAAAATGGTTTTGAATGCATGTGTTGGGAGAATGCAAGGGTGGGGATTAAAGTTACTTTCTGATTGTACCTTACAGTTCTATGTGTTCATGTGCCTCAGTTCAGTTCAGTTCAGTTCAGTTGCTCAGTCGTGTCCAACTCTTTGCGACCCCATGAATCGCAGCACGCCAGGTCTCCCTGTCCATCACCAATTCCCAGAGTTCACTCAAACTCACGTCCATCGAGTCAGTGATGCCATCCAGCCATCTCATCCTCTGTCGTCCTCTTCTCCTGCCCCCAATCCCTCCCAGCATCAGAGTCTTTTCCAATGAGTCAACTCTTCGCATGAGGTGGCCAAAGTATTGGAGTTTCAGCTTTAGCATCAGTCCTTCCAAAGAACACCCAGGACTGATCTCCTTTAGAACAGAGTGGTTGGATCTCCTTGCAGTCCATGGGACTCTCAAGAGTCTTCTCCAACACCACAGTTCAAAAGTGTCAATTCTTTGGTGCTCAGCTTTGTTCACAGTCCAATTCTCATATCCATACATGACCACTGGAAAAACCATAGCCTTGACTAGATGGACCTTTGTTGGCAAAGGAATATCTCTGCTTTTGAATATGCTGTCTAGGTTGGTCATAACTTTCCTTCCAAGGAGTAAGCGTCTTTTAATTTCATGGCTGCAGTCACCATCTGCAGTGATTTTGGAGCCCCAAAAAACAAAGTCTGACACTGTTTCCACTGTTTCCCCATCTATTTCCCATGAAGTGATGGGACCGGATGCCATGATCTTCATTTTCTAAATGTTGAGCTTTAAGCCAACTTTTTCACTCTCCACTTGCACTTTCATCAAGAGGCTTTTTAGTTCCTCTTCACTTTCTGCCATAAGGGTGGTGTCATCTGCATATATGAGGTTATTGATATTTCTCCCGGCAATCTTGATTCCAGCTTGTGCTTCTTCCAGCCCAGCATTTCTCATGATGTACTCTGCATATAAATTAAATAAGCAGGGTACAATATACAGCCTTGATGTACTCCTTTTCCTATTTGGAACCAGTGTGTTGTTCCATGTCCAGTTCTAACTGTTGCTTCCTGACCTGCATACAGGTTTCTCAAGAGGCAGGTCAGGTGGTCTGGTAGTCCCATCTCTTCCAGTGTGCCTATTGCCATGTAAATGAAGATTTCTTTATGAACTTGAACCATATTTCTAGATTTGAATAGCTAAGTCCTAAGCAATAAATTGTGTTGTTATATATATTGATAATAGAGTTAAGGGATGGCTTTAAAGACAATAGATAAAATTTAAAGAAGTTAAAATAAGAAAATGATCTAATGGAAAAAAAAAAATGCTTAGCCTCAACAGTATCCAAAAAAATTCATTCATCATTTTCAATACCAAGCTAGATGACCAAATACAGTTAATATTCATTATTGTAGTGTGGAGAGATGGAAAATCTCAAACATTACTGTTGAAGCTGTAAATCAGAATAATCACTTTGAAATCAAATTTGACAATATATATCCAGAAAAACAAAAAAATATACATACGCTTTTATACTATTCCATCCTAAGTTTATTTTGTTCAGTCAGTCATGTCTGACTCTTTGCAACTCCATAGATTGCAGCACACCAGGCTTCTCTGTCCTTCACTATCTCCTGGAGATTGTCCAGACTCATGTCCCATGAGTCAATGATGACAACCAAGTATCTTGTCCTCTGTCACCCCCTTCTCCTCCTGCCCTTAGTTTTTCCCAGCATCAGTGTCTTTTCCAAAGAATCAGCTCTTCCCATCAGGGAGCCAAAATATTGGAGCTTTAGTTTTAGCATCAGTCCTTCCAATGAATATTCAGGGTTTATTTCCTTTCGGATTGACTGGTTTATTCTTCTTGCAGTCCAAGGGACTCTCAAGAGTCTTCTCCAGCACCACATTTCAAAAGCATCAATTCTTTTGTGCTCAGCCTGCTTTATGATCCAACTTTCACATCTATACATGACTACTGAAAAAACCATAGCTTTGAATATATGGACCTTTGTCAGCAAAGTGATGTCTCTGCTTTTTAATACACTCTAGATTTGTTATAGCTTTTCTTCCAAGGAGCAAGTGTCTTTTAACTTCCTGGCTGCAGTCACTATCCACAGTTATTTTGGAACCTAGGAAAATAAAGTCTGTCATTGTTTCCATTGTTTCCCTATCTATTTGCCATGAAGTGATGGGAATGGATACCACGTTTTAAATGTTTTTTAAATGTTTAGTTTTAAGCCAGCTCTTTCACTCTCTTCTTTCACCGTCATCAAGAGGTTCTTTAGTTCCTCTTCACTTTCTGCCATTAGGGTGGTGTCATCTGTATATCTAAGGTATTGATATTTCTCCCGACAATCTTGTCTCCAGCTTGTGATTCATCTAGCTGGGCATCTTGCATGATGTACTCTGCATAAAAACAAAGTAACAATATACAGCCTTGACGTACTCCTTTCCCAATTTTGAACCAGTTCATTGTTCCATGTCTAGTTCTAACTGTTGCTTCTTGACCTGCATGCAGGTTTCTCAGGAGGCAGGTAAGGTGGTCGGTGTGGTATCCCTATCTCTTTAAGAACTTTCTCCAGTTTGTTGTGATTCACAGAGTAAAAGGCTTTAGCTCTGTAGCGAATGAAGCAGAAGTAGATGTTTTTCTGGAATTCACTTATTTTTTCTATGATCCAACAGATGTTGGTAATTTGATTTAAAACAAAAAACTAAAGAGTTTTCACCTAAGTATTACATATGATATTGAAACATTGGAAGAAATCAATGACTAAATGTCTAGAAATAGGAAATTGATTATGAAACAACATAAAGTCAGTATTATATAGACTATAATTCAATCATAAATTGTTTAAGGAGACTATGCCTATGTGGAGAATACTAAGAATATTGTAATACTACATGGAAAAGAAAACACTGGAAATTGGGATATGCAATTGTATATATGTAAGTATAAATACATAAGCATCATATTATATAAAAAACTGAGAAAATACAATAAAGCCTTCATGATTTTTTTTTTAGGTGCTAAAATAAGGGGTAGCTTCCCCTTTTTTCTTCATATAAACTTTACTCAAAATGTAATAATTGCTAAAGTATAAAAGTTACTATGAATCATGCTATTGGCTTACATGTAGCAAACAATTGTATGCTGCTGCTGCTGCTAAGTCGCTTCAGTCATGTCCAACTCTGTGCGACCCCATAGACGGCAGCCCACCAGGCTCCCCCATCCCTGGGATTCTCCAGGCAAGAACACTGGAGAGGGTTGCCATTTCCTTCTCCAATGCATGAAAGTGAAAGTGAAGTTGCTCAGTCGTGCCCGACTCTTAGCGACCCCATGGACTGCAGCCCACCAGCCTCCTCCGTCCGTGGGATTTTCCAGGCAAGAGTACTGGAGTGGGGTGCCATTGCCTTCTTTGAAAAAATTGTATAAAAGAATATAAATCATGATGTATAAGAATGATGGGTGAAAGAACATACCATGAAAATACTGAAAAACGGGAATGATGGATTATGTTCCTTGCATTACACAGGATCTATTGTTGTGTTTATAAGACAAAACATTTTCAATATTTTATCATCACTAATAGTTCCACCTGGCACATTTATAAACGCCATATATATAGCACCTGTGCAAAACATATAAAACACATATAAAAACATAATGAATATCATGTGTGCATGCATGCTAAGTTGCTTCAGTTGTGTACAACTCTGTGTGACCCTCTGGACTGTGGCCCACCAGGCTCCTCTGTCCATGTCTTTCTCCATAATCCATGTCAATATTAACATGATATTTATATACTGTATATATGTTCATATATATAACAATATACATTAACGTATCATAAATGTTAATTTACACACACACATACAGTTCATCTTTACTCCAGTTTTTTTTTTTTATTAGAATTCCAGAAGGTTTATAGAGTGTATTTCAGCTCACGTCTGGAAAAACCTGTATGAATTTATAGTATATTTATTAATCTTATCTTTCTTACCTAAATTTACAAACACTCCTTGTTTTTTCACCATTTTCATTTATTAACTTAGTTATCACAAATGTAATTTATAAATATGTCAAATATAATAGGAATTCAATCAATAAAGATTTATCTATAACACAAATAATCTACATATGCATATTTTTGCTGATATGTAGTAGGATTCTATAATAATGAGAGTAGTAGTAGTCTGTGGGTCAGGAATCCTAAATTCTTATAAATATGTTGCATAATGTCTTTAGGGCTTTGTCTTCATTTGTAAGTTAGGCAGATAGCCAAGGAGTCTCCAAATTATTATTTGTCCTTACAAATACTCTGAAAGTAAGTAGTACATGATTCAACGGATGGAGAAAAGTGATATAGCATAGTTTCTTTAACTTATATTCCAAAATGCCCTTGAAAAAATAAGGAAAAGATAATATATTGTTGATAAGAAAACTCAACATAATGTAAAGGCTGAAATAAAAAGTAAAGTAAAATAGAAAAGAGATTACCTTCTAATATTGATCAGAAGAAGAAGTAGTTTATTGATATCAAACAAAGTAGATTTAGGCACAAAAAATGTTGCTCAGTTTGGTTCAGTTGCTCAGTCGTGTCCAACTCTCTTCGACCCTATGAATCGCAGCACGCCAGGCCTCCCTGTCCATCACCAACTCCCAGAGTTCTCTCAAACTCATGTCCATTGAGTCGGTGATGCCATCCAGCCATCTCATCCTCCATCGTCCCCTTCTCCTCCTGCCCACAATCCCTCCCAGCATCACAGTCTTTTCCAGTGAATCAACTCTTCACATGAGGTAGCCAAAGTATTGGAGTTTCAGCTTCAGAATCAGACCTTCCAATGAACTCCCAGGACTGATCTCCTTTAGAATGGACTGGTTGGATCTCCTTGCAGTCCAAGGGGCTCTCAAGAGTCTTCTCCAACACCACAGTTCAAGAGCATCAATTCTTCGGCGCTCAGCTTTAGAGTGATCATATTGTTCAAGAAGTGCATATATTTTCAGTCACTAAGTTGTGTCTGACTCTTTACTACCCCTGGGACTGTAGCCCACCAGGCTCCTCTGTTCACAGGATTCTCTAGACAAGAATTCTGGAGTGGGTTGCCATGCTGTCCTTCAGGGTATCTTCTTGAGCCAGGCATTGGACTTGCGTGTCTTATGTCTCCTGCATTGGCAAATGGATTCTTTACCACTAGCACCACCTGGGAAGAGCATCAAGTAAATAAAGCAAAATTTGATACAACTGCAAATGGAAACACAAAACTACAATTATTATCATGTAACTCACCATATAAACAAGGTGAGAACAAAATAAAATACATGATCATTCCAGTAGATACAGAAAAAGCATTTAAGAAGATTCAAAATCTATTCCCACTAATATCTTTCAGCAAATTCGGAACAGAATGGATTTTCCTCAGTTTGAGCAGGGATAGCTCCAAAAACATTTTATAATTAATATCATATTCAAATGCTAAAATATTGACTGTTTTTAACCTAAAACTAGAAATAGGAATAGAATAATTGTTCTGTTTACTTCTGTTTAACTTTCAACTTTCAACTATTAATAGAAGATCTTGCCAGTGTAATTAGGTAATAAAAATAAATAAATTCATCCATATTTGAAACCAAACACTAAATCTCTACTTGCAGAGCAGTTGATCATCTATGCAGAAAATCCTAAAGAGTGTACAAAGAAAAGCTACTTGAAATAAATAACATTAGCAGGGTTTCAAGATATAATATTAAGACGGAAAAATCAATTTTATCTCTGTGTACTAGGAACAAGGCCTTGCTAGCTCAGCTGGTAAAGAATCTGCCTGCAATGCAGGAATGCAGGAGACCCCAGTTCGACCCCTGGGTCAGGGAGATCCCCTGGAGAAGGAATAGGCTACCCACTCCAGTTTTCTTGGGCTTCCCTAGTGGCTCAGACAGTAAAGAATCCACCTACAGTGCAGGAGACCTGGGTTCTATCCCTGGGTTGGGAAGATCTCCTGGAGAAGGAACAGCTACCCACTCCAGTATTCTTGCCTGGAGAATTCCATGGATAGAGGAGCCTGTCAGGCTACAGTCCGTGGGGTTGCAAAGAGTTGAAAATAGAAATGGAAACTACCATTTACATCACCATCAGAAATATGACATTTGGGATAAATTTAAGGAAAAATGTTCAAGATTGTAAAGTGAAACCTGCAAAATATGTTAAAAGAAGCCAAATATATAAATAAGTGGGGGAAAGAGATTATGCAAAATGTTAACAAACAATATTCAACTGAGTAAACCTTAAAAATCTTATTGGCTTCATTCAACAGGTTATGTATGAATTGAGCAGCATCCAATCTAGCACATGGAAAGGTGTTCTGAGGTGCTTTATAAAATGAAATGAAAAGGAGTGGGAACAAAGAACTTATTATAGGCAAAAAAGAGTATTGGTTATGACAAAGTCACTTTCTTTTGGAGGGTGACAGGGATTTATCAGGCAGATTACCTGATTAGTGCTGACTAGGTGATTCCCAATTGTCTGGTTTAAGGTTCCGTTTCTGGAAGAGCTGAAACTGTAAGTCTCAGTTTGGTTATGTGGGATTTAGCCACAGTGACTCCATTTGGGGTTTGCTATCTTGTTTTTAGTAAATATATCCAAAAACTAAATACTATTAAGATAGCATTTCTCCTTCATGCAATCCCAATCCCAATCCCAGGAGATTTTTATTTATTATTTTATTTTTATTTTTTTGAGGACAGGGGATTGACAAGTTGATAACAAGATTTATGTGAAAATTCAAAGGATCTAGAATAGCCAAAAAGTTTTGAAAAGTAAGGATAAAGTTGAAGGACTTTAACTATCTATTTTTAAAGTCTTATTTTAAAGCTTCAGTAGTTAAGTCATCGTGATATTGGCATAGATAAGCAAATTTATCACTATAAAGAATCAGGTTTTTCAAAAATAGATCCTTACATATATGTTTAATAGATTTTTGACAAAAGTCAAAGGTAATTCAATGGATAAAGAACAGTGTTTTTTTTTTTTTTCAGATAACGCTAGAACAGTTGGGCTTCCATATGCAAAACAATAAATCTTGATATCTTTTATACTGAAAGATTAACTCAAAATACATTGTATAAATAAATGTTAAACTATAAAACTCAAGCAACATGAGTAGTTAAACTCAAATATCAAAAAAAGTCTAATATACATTATCAAACATTAAATTTCTTTTCTACAATTTCAAAGTTTTTAAACATTCTAGTACAGGCATGAGACAGTAGAATAAAACAGTCCAGACAAAACCCTGAACTGAACTGAGGGTTTGATTCCTGAGTTGAGAAGATCTCCTGGAGAAGGAAATGGCTACCCGCTCCAATATTATTGCCTGGATAATTCATGGACAGAGGAGCTTGGAGGGCTGTAGTCCATAAGGTTGCAAAGAATCAGACCAGGACTGAGCAACTCACACAACATGAGTAGTTAAACTCAAATATCAAAAAAAGTCTAATATACATTATCAAACATTAAATTTCTTTTCTACAATTTCAAAGTTTTTAAACATTCTAGTACAGGCATGAGACAGTAGAATAAAACAGTCCAGACAAAACGGAAATACACTTATCATATTATAATGGTTACACTGTAAATCATAGTTGAGAGAATTGTCTAATTGATAACAGTCTACCCTTAAGAATTAAATTAGAATCTCATCTCATTTCATTAAAAAGCAATTTTGAATAGATTTAAAGGTTAACTCTAAGTCAATAAAGTTAATAAATAAGTTTATTAAACATAAGTTAAAACATTCTGAAAAAGTTGAAGTTAATATTTATCTCTTTAAAAATAGATGAATAATTATATAAGCTCAGTAGAGAAGAAAAAACATGAGACATCAATGGCAGAAATAGTGAAGAAAGTGATTACTAATTCTGAATATATAAAAAATGGAAATTCATAACATGTTTATGAACAAAATCATAATAAGCATTATTAAAATGTTAACAGTAAATGAAAGAAGTAATTTGCAAGTATCTATTAGGAATACATTTAACACTCTTAGAATGTAAAGCGGAGAAGGCAATGGCAACCCACTCCAGTACTTTTGCCTGGAAAATCCCATGGATAGAGGAGCCTGGTAGGCTGCAGTCCATGGGGTCACTAAGAGTCGGACACAACTGAGCAACTTCACCTTCATGCATTGAAGAAGGAAATGGCAACCCACTCCAGTGTTCTTGCCTTGAGAATCCCAGGGAGGAGGAGCCTGGTGGGCTGCTGTCTATGGGGTCGCACAGAGTCGGACACGACTGAAGCAACTTAGCAGTAGCAGCAGCAGAATGTAAAGAGGTCTAACACTTCAAGTGAAAGTCACTCAGTTGTGTCCAACTCTTTGCAATCCTATGGAATTCTCCTGGCCAGAATACTGGAGCTGTTAGCTGTTCCCTTCTCCAGGGATCTTCCAGACCCAGGGATTGAACCCAGGTCTCCCACATTGCAGGTGGATTCTTTACCAGCTGAGCTACCAGGGAAGCCCTTTAACACTTCAACAAGCAATTAAAGAAGCAGCTTTCTTATTCAAAAGCAGGCAAAGAACAGATATAGGCAGTTTCAAAACATGAAATAGACATAGAGATGAGTAGCATGTGAAAAGGTCGTGTTTCAATGTGTTGACAATCACTATAGCCTAGAATTCTATTAATAGTAGAGTGTTTGTCTTGGACCTTAAGACTGAATCCTGATGACAAGCTCAATAATCCCTGAGCTAGATGTGGATGTAGGAGGCACCCAGAGTCCTAAATAATTCCAACAGGGGTAGACTTTTTTTTCCTGGGTTTGGAGAAGTTTCTATCCCAGCTGTCAACTTAAATGTGACAAGTTTTTCTTTTGATGTGGACATATCTTTGCCATCTCAGGAAGATATCTGATACCCACCTACATCAGTGACATCTGTATTAGTCCGATCAACTCCTTTCTCTGGGATGGACATTTTTCTTCTTTTAACATTTTAAGGAACAGAATATTTACATTTACCCATGACCAAGTAAACTGTGTTCTTCAGTGTTTTGTTTTGTTTTGTTTTCCTCCCCTGAAACCTTTGCTGTGGCCAAAATATATAGTTTCATCTTTCTTAAAAAAAAAACAACAAAAAACAAAACAGCCATTGTAGACTGGTGTTCATTATTCCTTACTTGTCATATCCCTAGAAAAATGTTCTCAAAAGCTGAAATCGCACAGATCCTCCTGTTGTTTGTAGATTAGCTGTAATTTATTCAGTGCCCAAAGGGTAACATAAGAGGATTAGCCAGGGTAGAGCAGGAACAGGGACAGTCCTTCAGGCTTTGCTATGTTACAGCCATGCAGATGAAACCAAAACTGGGCCAAAGTGTCACCTCTTTTTGAGATTAACTACCTAACAAGTTTCCAATTTACTCCTCCCACTATCTTATTTAATGTGATTTCCTGATATTCAAAATCACTATGAAACATGACTGCCAGCTTAATTGAAAGCTAACTACTTCCTATCAACATTATTTTTCTAAATGTTTTGTCTAAATATGTTTCTTACCACAGTAACTATTTCAATAAAATGTTGAACAGAGCTGTGCATTGTAATTCTAATAACAGTAATGCCAGTTTATTAACTTTAAAAAATTTTAAATAAATTTATTTATTTTTAATTGGAATATAATTGCTTACAATATTGTGTTGGTTTGTGCCATTTTATTTATTACTTTTAAAAAATATTCAAAATATTTTAAAATATTTTCAATATTTAAAGCTGTGAATATTCAAAAACTGTGCTTCAAGAGAGTTACTGTTCCTTTGTTCCCACTGGCTATGCTTCTCCCTAATTCAGACCAAGCATTCTATAAAAATGTGTTCAATGATTAAATGGTTAAATAAATGATAGACTGGTTCACTCAAACTGACATGAGTTCACTCAAACTCATGTCCATCAAGTCAGTGATGCCATCCAGCCATCTCATCCTCTGTCGACCCCTTCTCCTCCTGCCCCCAATCCCTTCCAGCATCAGGGTCTTTTCCAATGAGTCAACTCTTCACACAAGGTGGCCAAAATATTGGAGTTTCAGCTTCAGCCTCAGTCCTTCCAATGAACACCTAGGACTGATCTCCTTTAGGATGGACTGGTTGGATCTCCTTGCAGTCCAAGGGACTCTCAAGAGTCTTCTGATTTCCACAGACTATGCCATTAAAAATACTGTATTTCAGTTTTTTTTTTTTCACAGTTTCACTTATCTAACATAAGAATTATTTTTAATCAGTATCGTTCAAACAGCAATCATGATTTAACAGCTTTGGTTCTGAGAGAGTCAATCCCTAGGTAGGTTGATAAGAACTCCAGGGTCCCCAAGGAGGAGAAAGTGATCCAGAGTCCCTGAGGAGGAGATAGGGGTCTGGAGTTCTCAAGAGAAAAGGACAAAGAGACTCTCAAGAGTCTTCTCCAACACCACAGTTCAAAAGCATCAATTCTTCGGCACTCAGCTTTCTTCACAGTCCAACTCTCATATCCATACATGACCACTGGAAAAACCATAGCCTTGACTAGACGGACCTATATTGGCAAGGTAATATCTCTGATTTTGAATATGCTATCTAGGTTGGTCATAAGTTTCTTCCAAGGAGTAAGTGTCTTTTAATTTCATGGCTGCAATCACCATCTGCAGTGATTTTGGAGCCCCAAATAATAAAGTCAGCCACTGTTTCCACTGTTTCCCCGTCTATTTCCCATGAAGTGATGGGACCAGATGCCATGATCTTAGTTTTCTGAATGTTGAGCTTTAAGCCCACTTTTTCACTCTCCTCTTTCACTTTCATCAAGAGGCTTTTTAGTTCCTCTTCACTTTCTGCCATAAGGGTGGTGTCATCTGCATATATGAGGTTATTGATATTTCTCCCGGCAATCTTGATTCCAGCTTGTGCTTCTTCCAGCCCAGTGTTTCTCATGATGTACTCTGCATAGAAGTTAAATAGGCAGGGTGACAGTATACAGCCTTGATGTACTCCTTTTTCTATTTGGAACCAGTCTGTTGTTCCATGTCCAGTTCTGACTGTTGCTTCCTGACCTGCATACAGGTTTCTCAAGAGGCAGGTCAGGTGGTCTGGTATTCCCATCTCTTTCAGAATTTTCCACAGTTTATTGTGATCCACACAGTCAAAGGCTTTGGCATAGTCAATAAAGCAGAAATAGATGTTTTTCTGGAACTCTCTTGCTCTTTCTATGATCCAGCAGATGTTGGCAATTTGATCTCTGGTTCTTCTGCCTTTTCTAAAACCAGCTTGAACATCGGGAAGTTCATGGTTCATGTACTGCTGAAGCCTGGCTTGGAGAATTTTGAGCATTACTTTACTAGGATGTGAGATGAGTGCAATTGTGCTGTAGGTTGAGCATTCTTTGGCATTTTCTTTCTTTGGGATTGGAATGAAAACTGACCTTTTCCAGCCCTGTGGCCACTGCTGAGTTTTCCAATTTTGCTGGCATATTGAGTGCAGCACTTTCACAGCATCACCTTTCAGGATTTGAAATAGCTCAACTGGAACTCCATCACCTCCACTAGCTTTGTTCGTAGTGATGCTTTCTAAGGCCCACTTGACTTCACATTCCAGGATGTCTGGCTCTAGGTGAGTGATCACACCGTCATGATTATCTTGGTCGTGAAGCTCTTTTTGTACAGTTCTTCTGTGTATTCTTGCCACCTCTTCTTAATATCTTCTGCTTCTGTTAGGTCCATTTCTGTCCTTTATTGAGCTCATCTTTGCATGAAATGTTCCCTTGGCATCTCTAATTTTCTTGAAGAGATCTCTAGTCTTTCCCATTCTGTTGTTTTCCTCTATTTCTTTGCATTGATCTCTGAGGGAGGCTTTCGTATCTCTCCTTGCTGTTCTTTGGAACTCTACATTCAGATGCTTATATCTTTCCTTTTCTCTTTTGCTTTTCGCTTCTCTTCTTTTCACAGCTATTTGTAAGGCCTCCTCAGACCTTGGTTTTTTGGTTTTTTTTTACATTTCTTTTCCATGGGATGGTCTTGATCCCTTTCTCTTGTACAGTGTCAGGAACCTCCATCCATAGTTTATCCAGCACTCTGTCTATCAGATCTAGTCCCTTAAATCTATTTCTCACTTCCACTGTATAATCATAAGGGATTTGATTCAGGTCATACCTGAATCGTCTAGTGGTTTTCCCTTCTTTCTTCAATGTAAGTCTGAATTTGGCAATAAGGAGTTCATGATCTGAGCCACAGTCAGCTCCTGGTCTTGTTTTTGCTGACTATATAGAGCTTCTCCATCTTTTGCTACAAAGAATATAATCCATCTGAGTTTGGTGTTGACCATCTGGTGATGTCCATGTGTAGAGTCTTCTCTTTTGTTGTTGGAAGAGGGTGTTTGCTATGACCAGTGCGTTCTCTTGGCAAAACTCTATTAGTCTTTGCCCTGCTTCATTCTGTACTCCAAGGCCAAATTTGCCTGTTACTCCAGGTGTTTCTTGACTTCCTACTTTTGCATTCCAGTCCCCTATAATGAAAAGGACATCATTTTGGGGTGTTAGTTCTAAAAGGTCTTGTAGGTCTTCATAGAACCTTTCTATTGTTAGTTTTAATCTTGTTAATTTATGATATATGTTATGGGAGTGGGTCTTGTAAAAGTGTGTAAGATCTTGCTAAGACTAGAGAGTGGGGGCACTCTCTCTCCCCCTTCTGATATTATGTTAGAAACTTTCTCTGTCCCTTTTTATACTTAAAAAAAAAATCTGCTACATAAAAGCTCTTGAGTTCAAGCCTGGTCCCTTGTCCTGAAGTTAAATCTTCTTCGGAGACCATGAATCCGACATAGTTCACCATAAACTATCAGTTCCTGTGCATATTTGTTAAGAGCTGTTCATGTGTTCATCACTAGAATAGAGTGCGGAGAAGGCAATGGCAACCCACTCCAGTACTCTTGCCTGGAAAATCCCATGGACGGAGAGCCTGGTAGACTGCAGTCCATGGGATTGATAAGAGTCGGGCATGACTGATCGACTTCACTTTGACTTTTCACTTTCATGCATTGGAGAAGGAAATGGCAACCCACTCCAGTGTTCTTGCCTGGAGGATCCTAGGGACAGGGGAGCCTGGTGGGCTTCCGTCTATGGGGTCGCACAGAGTCGGACAGGACTGAAGCGACTTAGCAGCAGCAGCAGCAGCAGCAGAATAGAGTAAGTACAATTACGTATACTATGCCAATTAAAGGTAGGTGAAAGTATCAAATCCCTTGGAGTAAATGAAAGAAATTTCAGAGCCCCTCGAAGTTGCTGTCTAATTTATGCATGGCTTAAGTCAGTCATTAGTGTGTCACACATCAGTTCATAAAACTTCGTGCAAATTTTGAATGGAAACTGCTTGACTTCCACAGACTTATATTTCAATAGAAGAAAAAAAAAATCTCATGTTATTAAAGTACAAAAGTGCCAGATCAAAACTTACAGCATGAGTGAAAGAAAAAAAATCACAGAAACTGGAGTGAAATACTTACAAGAAATAATGAATCATCAGTGGTAGCCATACTATAGGAAACAGTATTGTGTGGAAAATGCAATATTAATTAATCTACATTTAAAAGTATTTACAGTTTCCAATTAAAGATTAGGATATGTGATTCAATCGTTTTAGTAATGATAGCTAGAAAAAGATCATAATGTAATGACATTTGGGTGCTCATAAGCCAATAAATTCCAAAGGAAAAAGAAAACCCAAGGTGGTTAATTTGACTTTTGGGGTAGATTTTCCCTTGCAGAAGTCTGCAAGATTACTGAATATGTGACCCTGAGAAGTAAGCAGAGCTACTTGGGCCTCAGTGAATCTCTGGGATGAGGCAAAAATATTGGAGTCTAGGGTACACCAAGAATGGATAGCTTGCTGCTGCTGCTGCTAAGTCGCTTCAGTCATGTCCGACTCTGTGTGACCTCATAGACGGCAGCCCACCAGGCTCCCCCGTCCCTGGGATTCTCCAGGCAAGAACACTGGAGTGGGTTGCCATTTCTTTCTCCAATGCATGAAAGTGAAAAGTCAAAGTGAAGTTGCTCTGTCGTGCCCGACTCTTAGCAACCCCATGGATTGCAGCCTTCCAGGCTCTTCCGTCCATGGGATTTTCCAGGCAAGAGTACTGGAGTGGGGTGCCATTGCCTTCTCCGTGGATAGCTTGCTGCATTGCTTCAGTTGTGTCTGACTCTGTGAGACCCCATAGACGGAAGCCCATCAGGCTCCCTCGTCCCTGGGATTCTCCAGGCAAGAACACTGGAGTGGGTTGCCATTTCCTTCTCCAATGCATGAAAGTGAAAAGTGAAAGTGAAGTCACTCAGTCATGTCCGACTCTTAGAGACCCCATGGACTGCAGCCTACCAGGCTCCTCCATCCATGGGATTTTCCAGAAAAGAGTACTGGAGTGGGTTGCCATTGCCTTATGGATAGCTTAGTTAAACCAATAATCTTTCAATCCCCACTTCTAAAAGGCAGAATCCTAGGAGAAAAGGCATATCATCAATTACTTGCTCTTACAGGAAGGAAAGGCATACTTAAAAACATCTTAATCTCTAATCAAATTAAGGTATCCTATATTGCTATTGTCTGATCTGCCTGGTAAGGGCAAATGTAATTCCTTCCTGGACAAAGATGATAACATACCAAGCCTTCGTTGCTTCTACAAATTTTCAAATACAATATCTATGACTCAATCAAAACTCTGTAGATTAGCTAATTTAGGAAGGTGTACTCACACTCATGTGAGTGTGAGTATACCAAGAAAAACAATAAGTAATACATATAGACTCACAAAGTACCTAGAAAAGCAGATTTAAAAATAACTATGTTAAATAAAACTTAACAATCGTTTTCAGATAACTATAAAAAGAACAAAATGAAAATCTTAGACTGAAAAATATTACTATTGAAATAGAGAGCTCAATGAATGGGTTTAATAGTAAAGTAGTAAAGGAAAATTAATAAACTTGAATGTTCAGTTCAGTCTCTAAGTTGTGTCTGATTCTTTGTGACCCCATGGACTGCAGCACGCCAGCCTTCTCTGTCCATCACCAACTCCTGGAACTTGCTCAAACTCATGTCCATCAAGTTGGTGATGCCATCCAACCATCTCATAGATTAGAAGAAATTTTCCAGAATAAAACATGGAGAGAATAAAGGATAGAAAATAAATATAGAAAGCAGATTAAAAGATGCAAAGGATCCTGCAGGAAGACTCTAACATACATGTCATTGGAGTCCCAGAAGAAAAGGAGAAAGAAAGTGAAGCAGAGGCAAGTTAATAGCTGACAACCTCTCAACACTAATGAAAGAACATCATGTCATAGATTCAGAGAGTCCCAGGAATGTACTGACCAATTTTTGCAACTAAAACAAAATGACCTAAAAGACAATAGCATGATATCTTCAAGTCCTAAATGAAAATGACTGGAAACCTCAATTCTTTGTCCAAGAAAAATATCCGTCAAAGATTATTGCTTCAAGGCAAAATAAATATGTTTTTTAACATTAAAATCTGAGAGAATTAGTAACCAATAAAACTACATTAATATAAATGTTAAGAAGTATTACTTTCAGGGATAAGGAAAATGTTTCTTATGAAAAGATATTTGTTGATACAGAAAAGAATGATATTCAATAGAAAGGGTAAATACATGTGAAAATCTAAAGGCATATTGACTACAAAGATGATAATGTTCAGTACTGCATAAAACATATGGAAAATTAAAAATAATGTAACAGCATATAAGCTGAGTGGGATTGTTGAGTTAAACTGTCGTGAGATTTTGTGTTTTTATACTGAAACCAACATCGGTTAGGAAAATAGAAAGTAAAAAACTAAAATGCACACTTGTTTGATTGCAGATTGATTAAAAGCTTTAAGTAAAATTTGAAGATTACCAAACTATGTTAAAAAAAACAAAACAAAACTGTATGCTGCTTCCTAAAGACACCTTTAAAACATAAGAATACAGAATGGTTGAAAGTAAAGGTAATGAAAAAATATACTATGTAAGTACTAATGAAAAGTAGGCTGAAAAAGTAGTAGATAATAAGGCAAAAACCATTACCAGAAATGAAGAGAAATAAAAATTCTTTAAGATAAAAGTATTCTTTCATAAAGAATATGTGTTTGTGGTGGTTTAGTTGCCAGGTTGTCTCCGACTCTTTGTAACCCCATGGACTGTAACCCGCCAGACTCCTCTGTCCATGGGATTTTCCAGGCAAGAATACTGGAGTGGGTTGTCATTTCCTTCTCCAGGGGATCTTCCCCAACCAGGGATCAAACCTGGGTCTCCTGCATTGCAGGCAGATTCTTTACCAACTGAGCTACCAGGGAAGCCCCCTGGTAACAAATCTAAATCTATGTGGAAATCTAAGGAAAAATATGTTGATTATAATGGGATGATTAATACTCCTCTCTCTCAGAAACATACAACACAAAAGTCATTAACAACAAAAATATTGGAACTAAATGATTAATAAAATTATATGTGGAATTATTTGTCCAACTTTTACATAGTTATTCAAATATACTTGAAATATTTTCTTAATTGAACATAACTTGGGCCATGAAGTGAGTCCCAAAATTTCAGTTTTAGAAAACTTATTTTTCCAAGTATTCTTGGAAGCTTTCAAAACAGGTGAATAATACTGGTCTCAACATTTCAAGTAATTGACCTTTGAGAACAAATATTCTCATCACGATGGGACTGTTTGAAATTAGTAGCTAAATTTTAATGAATCTTTTCTTATATGCTTAGTAATTTACTTAGCAAGTTTCTACCTAAGCAATTGGTCCTGCAAAGAATAAATGAAAAATAAAATGTAGCATATATTTTGAAGAAAACCATTAATTAAAATATCATGTAGAAAACTTACATGCAGGTAAAAAGTTCTTAGATAAAAATCCATAACTTTAAATTCAAATATTAGAAAGGAAGATAACCTGTAAGTCAGTAATCTATAAATTCCTAGAAGTTATAAAATGAACAGAAAATTAAATCCCATCATGAACCAAAGAATAAAATAAATTATAAAGTTTATAAATTTGAGAAATTCTTGAAAGACCTGATCAGTGAAATAATTGAGATAAAGCATAAAAATCAATGTCAGTATTGTAAAGAGTGATATCATTTCTGATTTTTATATTTAAAAAGTTAACTGGTTGAACAAAGTTGATTTAACATTTGAAGAGCAATCAATGTAACTTACCACATAATAAAAAGAGAAACCATATCATCATTACAGCATTACACTAAGTGAGATAAGTCAGAGAAAGCAAATAGTGTTTGATAGTACTCTATATATGGAATCTGAAAAAGTCAACTTGTCAAAACAAAGAGTAAAATGAGAGACTCCCCACACCAGAGACTGGGGTGGGGATATTAAAAAAATGTTGGTTAAAGGACCCAAAATTGGATGCAAGAGATGAAAAAAAAAAAAAAAGAAAAGAAATGTTGAGGAAAGGCAAATTTGTAGAAATGGAAACTAGGCTGATGTTTGAATGGGGTGGTGATAGTGGGGGCCTAGTGGGGATTAACAGTAATGGCAAGAAAGATCTTATTGGGGTGGTGACTATGTTCTAAAACTGACTTGTGATGGTTGCATGACTCAGAAAATTTATAAAAAACCATTGAACAGTAAAATTAAAAAGAGATTGTCCATTTTCAAATGAGTTTCGGAAAAAATGGTTAATAAAAGTAAAGCAAGTTTTGTTCATAAAACCTTTTCCTCATTACTACAGATGTATTAATGTAAGCCACGAATCTCTAAGGAGGGATGAAGTATATGTTTTTAAACATTTGTGTGTGTGTTATGCTGGAAAAGTATCAAGGAACTTAGTGGGAGACAGATTTATAGAGCAGTCTTTAATACTAACCATTCTTATACAAATATTTTTCGTCTTCAATAGCCAGGCACTATTCTAAGATACAACAGTGGAAAGAAGAGTCAAATATTTTTGCCCTCATTGAGTATACATTATGTGGGAACTCAGACAGACTCCGGAGAAGGCAAAGGCACCCCACTCCAGTACTCTTGCCTGGAAAATCTCATGAACGGAGAAGCCTGGTGGGCTGCAGTCCATGGGGTCTCTAAGAGTCGGGCACGACTGAGCGACTTCACTTTCACTTTTCACTTTCATACTTTGGAGAAGGAAATGGCAACCCACTCCAGTGTTCTTGCCTGGAGAATCCCAGGGACGGGGGAGCCTGGTGGGCTGCCGTCTATGGGGTCGCACAGAGTCAGACATGACTGAAGCGACTTAGCAGCAGCAGCAGCAGACAGAATCAAGGTAAATAAGCAACAGATAAAGTATGTTAGTCATTGATAAGTGAAGTGAAATTCGCTCAGTTGTGTCCAACTCTTTGCAACCCCATGGACTATACACTCCATGGGATTCTCCAGGCCAGAATACTGGAGAGGGTAGCCTCCCTTCTCCAGGGGATCTTCCCAACCCAGGGATCGAACTCAGGTCTCCCGCATTGCAGGTGGATTCTTTTATCAGCTGAGCCACAAGGGAAGCCCAAGAATACTGGAGTGGGTAAACTATCCCTTCTCCAGTGGATCTTCCTAAATATTGACAGGTAAGGCAAAAATAAAATATAGAAAGGATACAGTAATTTTTGAGGTTGAGTGGATGTTTTCAATAAGATTATCTGAGAAATTCTGAGAAAGTATCTTTAAAGCAAAGTTCTAAAGACTGAGCTCTAGAGATATCTGTGGAAGAGCAATCCAGGTAGAAGGAACAGGACTGTCTTTGTGATAGAAGTATGACTGACATGTTTAGGAACAAAGAGTCTATTATGAACAGAATGAGTCATTAAAAATTGCTCACAAAATTAACAGAAGAGACAGCAGAAGTCTATTCATGTGGGCCATTGTAAAGATGCTGGCTTTGACTCAGATGGAGAGTTGTTGGGGGATATTGAGAGAGGAAGAGCAAAATCTGATTTACATTTTGGTACACTTTACTTGTGTTGAGAATATACTAAAGGAGGTCAAGTCTGGAGGCAGGAAGATAAATTTGAAGTGAGAGGTAATGGTGAGTAGGATAAGAGTGATAGCAATTAAGCAGTAAGACATAAAATGTAGATTCTTAGATATATTTTGAAGGCAATCCCCACAGAATGACTTTTCATATACAGTGGAGACTGTAATTATATTCCGGTCCTATAAGAAAGGTATTGCTATCCTCTCCTTTTTGATCTCAACATTTTAAACCCTTCTGATTTGAAACACAAAGTGCTTGGCTCAAAATGGAAGAGCATACCACATTAGTTCTGCAATCATGTGCCAGGATACAGAGAAATTGTTCTCTAGAGTATCCCATCATTTACTGGAAAAATATTATTAGCTGCCAAATTTTATATAAAAATTTCCTATGTGCATAGAAATTGCTTTTTCCCCACTCAGATTCCATCTCTCTGACATGTATAATGACTTCTTCTGTGTGTACTAAAACTTTGCACATACCTCTATTTTCAATTATATCATTGTATTGTTGCTATTTTTTGATGTATATTTCCCTTCCATCTGACTATGATTATCAGCTCACTCATTTTTAAGATTCCCTGGCCATAATCCACTGACTTACACTAGGTATTATTGAGTAAATTTTCAACTTACTGAACCAGTTCTTGAAACATTTAACATTATATAATTCAGCCCATATTCTACTGTAAAACATAGAACTCAGAGATCTAGTCTGATGATTTTAAATGCTGTAGTAGTATTGCCTCAAGTTTTAGTTTGTATCAGGATACTTAGCGAAGCCTTCTAAAAGTCAGACTTGTGGACCCCATTCACAGAATTCATGATTCAGTTGACTCAGTAAGTTTGAAGCTGACCTTAAGAATTTTCTAGTTGTGGTATATATATAGAGAGAATATATATAATAGAATATATGTATAGTAATAGAATATTATTCAGCCATAAGAAATGAGGAAATCCTACCATTTGTGACAACATGGATGGACTTTGAAAGCATTATGTGAAGTGAAATAAGTCAGACAAAGTCAATAATGTATGATCTTACTTATATGTGTAATCAAACAGAACAAAACACACAATTTATAGAAAAAGAGATCTGATGTATGGTTATCAGAGGCTGGTGGTAGGGGATGGGTGGGTTGAAGGAAGATGATCAAAAGATACAAATTTCAGTTGTAAGATAAAGAAGTACTAGGGTGTAATATACAACATGATGAATATAGTTAATACTGCTGTATAATATATAGGAAACTTGTTAAAAAAGTAAATCCTATAGGACTTCCTTGGTGATTCAGTGGCTAAGACTCTGCATTCCCAATGCAAGGGGCCCCAGTTCGATCCTTGGTCAGGGAACTAGATCCCACATGCTACAACTAAGACCCAGTGCAGCCAAATAAATAAATAAAAATAAAAAAGAGTAAGTCCTAAAAGTTCTTATCTAAAGGACAAAAATATTTTACTTTATTCTTTTCTTTTTTATTGTATCTACATGAGAAGATGGATGTTATATGAACCTATTGTGGTACTCATTTCATAATATATTTAAGTCAGACCATCATGCTGTATACCTTAGACTTATACAGTGATATAATTTCATTATTTCTCAATAAAACCGGAAAAAATTGTACTTCTAATATGTTTCCAGGTGATGCTGATATGGCTGTTCCAGAAGCCATATGTTGAGAACCACTGCCCTAAGGATTTCCTTAGAACTGTCTATGCAAAAGGAATTGGAGTAGAGAGTAGCAGGACTATACCAGGTAAAATGTCATTATATTCAATTTATTGATTTATAGGCACCACTAATAGATTCTCTGTGTGAAACTGTTTCTATCATGAGACAGAATCACACAGGTCTTGCTATGCTAAAAAGGAGAGTTTATTATAATGACTTATTACTTGTATAGATCAGAATAAGAAAGAGATCAAGATTCAAGGTAGCTCCAGGAATTTATCTCTCCTTCTCTCTCTTGCTGTTTCTTAACCTTCCTGCACTTTTTCACAAAATAAATCTACTTTTTGATTCATTCTTCATTCTCTATCTAGTAAGTGGAATTGTCCACTTATTTTTTATTCTTCAATGGAAATCAAGAAAGAGACTGTCTAAATAGTTCAGCTCATTGGCATTTTATTTCAAAAAACTCATAAGAGTGCATAGGTGGAGCCCTGCTGACACATTCCTGGGTTACTCATGCATTAAGTTCAACTTAATTAACTTAATTAAGTTCACTGTTTCACTGAGTAGAGATATGCAGGTAGGACTGCATCTGCTAGAGAAGGATGTTGGGCATTTTGGACCCTGTGACAGACATATCTGGAAGAATATTCCTAAAACCCAGATTTTAGGGGGAACAGGAAATCAAGCAGGAAAATTCCTGTTGAATTAGTGAGAGCTATGGATATGAAAAGAGATGTCACAGTTCTTGGAGAAAGGATAAGAAAACAAACATATTCAGCTTTATGACATGTCCTTGTCTTGACAAACAAGATTTTCCTGTTCTATTTATAAATGATGTTGGAGTGCAGAGACAACACATAGATCTTATGTTCTTTCCCTTTACTTTTGAACTCACTTGAAAGTCACATGAGGAAGCACTTGTTATACACAGAAAAAAGAAACCTGTGAGGAGCCAAATGCTGTTAGGCTATATATTTGCCTACTGGGACTGCAGAATGTGGACCCCTAGCAAATCTGGCTCTAGAGTGTTAGTGTCTTTTTCAAGTGTAAATCATCCTATGATTCCTGCTGAAAAAAACTGACAGTGATTAGTTGATCTCTTTCTTGAAAAATAAGATTTTTGCACAGAAAATAAGTGTATGCAGTCTTGGTAGGAGGCCTATTGCAGATTCCATTGCATGTTAGGATGATGGGAAAGACAAGTGATTATATTCATTATAAACTTTTTTTTCCCCATAGGAGCCAGCTGCAAGAGGACAGGTGGCGGTTTGCTAAGGGATCTCTAGCATATTTTTCTGTGTCTGTTAGAAAGATAACCATTGATTCTTTTCCTTAGGGAAGGTTTGTGATCACATTTGAACTTGGTGTCATCTACTGGAATGGAACTGGACTTTGATTTCCTTTCACCTGTCTGAATAGTTTTGATTTAATGTTGATAGTAAAAGACAAATTGAATGAATCTTCCTCCTTCACTCTCTTGGAATCAATTACTTCTGCTCAAATAGCTTACTTCAGGAAGCTTTAGGGCATCCGATAAATTCATTTACATACTCTCAAGAAATGATTAGCATCCTGGTGGAATAAGAGAACAGAAAGGACTGATTTACCTCAGTGTTTCTTTCCTTGTGGCTATCTGACCAGTAATAAGAGTTCATACGTGTTGAACTGGGTACAGTGGTCTCTCGCAGTCCCGTGCAAAGAAAACTTGCTGAGTTAATGAACTGTGGCTGAGCAGCAAAGAAAATGAGGATAGCATAATGAATGCAGCTAAGGATCTTTGTTCCTCTCTTTAAGTCACCTCTTTACCCTGAGACCACTCAGACTCATCTAGGTCAAGACCCAGAGAGAGCATACTGCTTCTGTTTAATTAGTATAGGTCAAGCTCATAGTATTTTCTTTTGAACCCGTGGCTCCTCAGGAAAAGATGAGCTGACCACAGTGTAGCCCTCTGGATATGAAATAGAGCATAATTATTTCTGATATTCCAAACATGTGCAACTTCTGCTTTGATTTTACACTTACTTTGTCCTTTTTTTCCACTTAATTTTCTAGTACACTGCACAGCTATGCTAATTTGGCACGGATGCTAAATATAAGGTCAGGGCATCTCACTTTGGTCTTTACTTGATTGCTTATCACCTTTCCTGAATGCCATTTCTATTTACTCTATGCATCTGATCTCATGTCGGCACTGCATCCCCTTGGCAGGCTGGTGTTCTTGTTTTTCTCTCTTTCCAAGCAGCTGTTCAATAATTTCACATGACATAATGTAAATGTATTTTCTATTCATGAGGGAAGAAAGTGAGTCCCTATAATCTCAGACCATCTTCCATCACAGATTTCTTTTATCCGATGATCAGAACAGGTTCTTTGCTTTTTGCTTTTATAATCTCTGTTGTATAAAAGCATTTTGAGGAGAATTATATAAATGTTTACATTTCCCTTTTTTCATCACATGGCTCTTTCCCAATACATTTTACAAGTCATTTCAATATTTATTATAAATCAATGGATCTGTTCCCTGGTTTCTCATTCACTGACACCTGCAAATAATCAGTGAAGATAATTAGGCACATGAATAGACATAGTACTACATAAATTAGTTTGGGAGCATTCTTGTATGGGGTAGATTTGTAAAAATTATGTTTGTATGAGTAATGTTTATGTGAGGAAAAAACCCTCCAGGCTCTTAATGTAACTCTTGGTTTGTACAATTGATTTAAAAAAAAAATAGAGTAAAAGTCAAATATTAAGATGCTTTGGCTTCAGCTTTTGGCACACAAAGAAATCTCCCTGGTCCCAAATGGAGAACAGCATTAACCAGCATGCTCTGATTCTGTCTGTACAATTTCTAACATTACTTTGACTTGAGGTTTTAAATACCATATGGCAAATTCATAAACACTCTGAGTGAGCAGGTTTTTCTGAGAAATAATATGAGATTACCACCTACCTGAGACTTAGGGAAATCAAAAAAGACGTGCATTTTCTGGATGTGTGGCTTCTGTTAGTGATTTTTAGAAACTCTGCCAGGAGCTATTTAAGAATTCTTGTGTTGATGCCTGGCAAGTGAGAACCATGCAGAATGTAGGCAATGTACATTTCCTAAAGAAGTAATACATAGTTATAAGGGTAGATTTGATTATTTATTTATCCTTTTCTTTAAGTTAAAAATATACAAACCCATTGAAATAATCCTGAGTTGATTGCACTATCTTTAGAGTTATATTTCTGAAAGATAAATATGATATTCTAATATCCCTAATTTAAACCAAATTCCCTACAGTGAAAATTCTAGTCTTTGTTTTGCCATCCAATTTTCTTCATTTTGTCTTTTTCTTTGTCATAGGCCTTATACTACAAATTAGTAGCTAGTCCCTAATGTGGCCATTTATATTGTGGTATCTTTCCTCTTTTCTCAATATGGATTTCTTATTATAATTAAAATCCAGTTAAAAATGATTACAGCCATGAAATTAGAAGATGCTTGCTTTTTGGAAGAAAAGCTGTGACAAACCTAGACAGTGTATTAAAAAGCAAAGACATCACTTTGCCGACAAACGTCCATATAGTCAAAGCTATTTTTTTTCCAGTAGTCATATATGGATGTGAGAATTGAACTTTAAAAAAGGCTGAATGCTGAAGAATTGATGCCTTTGAAATGTAATGTTGGAGAAGACTCTTGAGAGTCCCTTGGACAGCAAAGAGATCAAACCAGTCAGTCCTAAAGGAAATCAACCCTGAATATTCATTGGAAGGACTGAAGCTGACGCATCAATATTTTGGCCATCTGATGTGAAGGGCTGACTCATTGGAAAAACTCTGATGCTGGGAAGGATTGAAGGCAAAAGGAGAAGAAGACGGTAGAGGATGAGATGATTAGATAGCATCACCGATTCAATGGACATTAACTTGAGCAAACTCCAGAGATAGTGGAAAACAGGGAAGCCTGGCATGCTGTGGTCCATGCAGTCACAGAGTCAGACATGACTAGGCGACTGAACAACAACAAAAAGAAAACAACTGTTGACATGCCTGTCTCTTATCTACCTCCTCAATGAGTTGTGCAATCAAAGATAGTTAACATCCCATCTCTAAATGCATCTACCAGTGCTTTCAAAAGTTTTGGGCACATAGTAGAATCTCAGTATATGTATGCTTAAGAAAGAGAATACAAGGATGAATTAACAGTATCTATTCTATATTTCATGTGTAAACATTTTATTTCCAGAGTATAGTTTGAAAACACTAAATCTCTTAAATACAATAACTTCTGAGGTCTAAGGTTTTAAGTAAACCCCCAGAAACAGCTAACATTTTTAGACTGCCCTTGCATTGGCATTATCTTTTATGACCTAAAGACAAACCCTTAGATTTTTAACCCAGAGCTAAATTTATTTTATTTAATACACATGACACAAAAGTGAGATATAGTTTTCATATTACAGTGTATATATAAAGCCAAAAAAACTTGAAAGACACAGAGAAGGGTACACATAAAGAGGGATTAAAAATTGTTGGCTAGCTGAGAATGCTAAAACAAAGTATGCTTTATTATACATTTTAAAGCAGTCATTAAAGTTCACAGTGGATGCTCCGAGCCATCAAGTAAAACTTGGTGCACATCCTCCATTTAAGGAGAAAGGAGACAAATACATTATAAAACTGTATCATAATAATGGTTAAGGTAAGCAAAGTCTGCCTGCCTGAATTTTAAATGCATTTCTAGACAATTTGTGTGAAATACTTCATTGTTCTTAAGTTGCCAGAGATGCTGGGAAAATACAAACTGGGAGTTGCAGAAATTACTAACCAGGTATTGCTGGAATATCCTGAAGCACAGATGCTTCTGAACTTTTAGTGGATTCAGGAAGCCACAGGAACTTGGAACTTTTAGTGGATCCAGGAGCAGAATCAAGGCAGAGAGTTTTCTGCTCAGATCTAGTTTTAACTACTGCATGAGCTAATAATGCTCAGTATGGAAAAATCTGAGCTCTGGCCATGATGTGACAGGAAACAAACAAGTGCATGCAGATGGCTCCATCCACAGGGCCTGCAATAAGCCCCGTTAACAGTGAGGCAATAGAAATATCTTTATGAATAACTAATGAATAAGCTGAATAACTTGAAATGTGCATTTTTAAATTTCTGGCTGGCTCAGAAGCATTTTGAGGGCAGGATTTATGTATGACTTGTTCAGCATGATATATACCTAATGCCAAGCACAAGACCTTGCACATAGCAGGTTATAAATAATACCTGTTGAGTGAATGGATGAATGTCACACATTGTTTCTAATGTGTAACAATGTGGTTACACATTGTTTTTACCATAAACTTTTATCCTGATTTTGTGTGTGTGTGTGTGTGTGTGTGTGTGGTGGTTTTTGATGTTGTGAATTGGAAACATGTTGTTCAAAGATAGACATCTTTATTCCTTTTGGACTAATGCAGGGCAAGTATACAGATGAGAAGACATAAGTTTTTAACTTAATTGGAGCTAACATTTGTTTATTTCCATAAGTGATCTTTTCTTTTTTCCTAATAAGGTTTTTTTCTTTTTAAAGAAAGTGCCATGTATGTCTTTTTTCACATTTGTATAATAAGACAGATAGCAAAAGGCATATTTAGAGATGTTTACAGGGTTATAGAAGCCAAAATGGCAACGACTGGAGGTAGTAATTTACTCAACTGATGAAGAAGTAATTTATTCCTGGGTTACTATGAAAACAATTACAGAACTTTTGATACATTAGCACTATATTTCCCTAATAAAGAACTTTTTTTTACAGAACCTAACATTTTAAAATCTTGGTTCAGTTTAGTTCAGTTCAGTCGCTCAGTTGTGTCCAACTCTTTGCGACCTCATGAATCGCAGCATATTTATCTTTTGTATTTATGAATTGATTTATTTGTAAGTTTTCTAAGGATGAGGGTTTTGTTGTGCTCATCATTATCCCCAAAGGCTACAGAAGTGCCTGGCACATCAGTTCAGTTCAGTTCAGTTGCTCAGTCGTGTCCGACTCTTTGCAACCCCATGAATCGCAGCACACCAGGCCTCCCTGTCCATCACCAACTCCCGGAGTTCACTCAGACTCACGTCCATTGAGTCAGTGATGCCATCCAGACATCTCTGTCGTCCCCTTCTCCTCCTGCCCCCAATCCCTCCCAGCATCACAGTCTTTTCCAATGAGTCAACTCTTCCCATGAGGTGGCCAAAGTGCTGGAGTTTCAGCTTTAGCATCATTCCTTCCAAAGAAATCCCAGGGCTGATCTCTTTCAGAATGGACTGGTTGGCTCTCCTTGCAGTCCAAGGGACTCTCAAGAGTCTTCTCCAACACCACAGTTCAAAAGCATCAATTCTTCGGCGCTCAGCCTTCTTCACAGTCCAACTCTCACATCCATACATGACCACAGGAAAAACCATAGCCTTGACTAGACGAACCTTTGTTGGCAAAGTAATGTCTCTGCTTTTGAATATGCTATCTGCTGCTGCTGCTGCTGCTAAGTTGCTTCAGTCATGTCCGACTCTGTGCGACCCCATAGACAGCAGCCCACCAGGCTCTGCCGTCCCTGGGATTCTCCAGGCAAGAACACTGGAGTGGGTTGCCGTTTACTTCTCCATTGCGTGAAAGTGAAAAGTGAAAGTGAAGTCGCTCAGTCGCAACTGACTCGTGGCGACCCCATGGACTGTAGCCCACCAGGCTCCTCCATCCATGGGATTCTCCAGGCAAGAGTACTGGAGTGGCTTGCCATTGCCTTCTCCAGAATACGCTATCTAGGTTGGTCATAAATTTTCTTCCAAAGAGCAAGCTGTAGCTAGCAAAACTTAGGAAGTAAAAGAAGTGAAAGGAGTCTGCATTGGAAAGAAGGAAGCAAAACTCTTTCTAATCACAGACAACATGATCTTTTAGACTGAAGATCCTAAATCATGCCAAAAACCTGTTAGAGCTAATAAACAAGTTCAGGTAGACTGTGGGATATAAGATGGATATAGAAAAAATCAACTGAATTTGCATATGTGTGCAATAAATGAACCAAAAATGAAATTAGGAGAACCATTACAATTGACAGAACATTTCTAACATCATCAAAAAGAATAAAATAAATAAAAATTAATTTAACCAGGTAAATACAAGACTTAGACATTGCAAAATATTGTTGCATGAAATAAAAAGGATATAAATGCATAGACAGACATGCTATATTCTTGGGTAAGGAAAAATATTGTTAAGACGGCAATACTACCCAAAGCAATCTAAAGATGCAATGCAGTCTCTATCAAAATTCCAATTATCCTTTATTTTTTGAGAAGTGAACAAGCCAACTTTAAAATTCATTAAAAATTACAAGAGAGCATGAATAGTTAAAACAACCTTAGAAAGAACAAAGTTGAAATATTACAACTTCCCAAATTTATTAATTTATAAATTTATATTTTATGTTCGATAGGATAGTATAGTGTCCAATATAACATGCTGCTGCTGCTAAGTCACTTCAGTGGTGTCTGACTCTGTGCAACCCCATAGATGGCAGCCCACCAGGCCCCACCATCCCTGGGATTCTCCAGGCAAGAACACTGGAGTGGGTTGCCATTTCCTTCTCCAATGCATGAAAGTGAAAAGTCAAAGTGAAGTCGCCCAGTCGTGTCCGACTCTTAGCGACGCCATGGACTGCAGCCTACCAGGCTCCTCCATCCATGGGATTTTCCAGGCAAGAGTACTGGAGTGGGTTGCCATTGCCTTCTCTGCCAATTAACATAGTTGATTAATAATGTGCTTTAATAAAAAAAAAAAAACAAACAGTGTTAGTTTCAGGTTACAGCAAAATGATTCAGCCTGCAATGCAGGAGATGATCCCTGGGTTGGGAAGATCCCCTGGAGAAGGGAAAGGCTACCCACTCCAGTATTCTGGCCTGGAGAATTCCATGGACTGTATAGTCCATGGGGTCACAAAAAGTCAGACAGGACTGAGCGACTTTCACTTCACTTCACTTCATTCTTTTTCAAACTCTTTTTCCCATGTAAATTATTACAGAATATTGAGCAGAGTTCCCTGTGCTATGCAATATGTCCTTGGTTATCTATTTTAAAAATAGTAGTGTGTGCATGTTAATCCCAAATTTCCAATCTCTCCCTTCCCCTTCCCTTCCCCCCGGTAACCATAAATTCATTTTCTAAGTCTGTGAGACTTGTTTTTGTTTTATAAATAAGTTCATTTGTGTCTTTTTTGAAGATTCTGCACATAAGGGATATTATATGATATTTGTCTTTCTTTCTCTGACTCACTTCATTTAGTATGATAATCTAAGTGTAAATACAAACATATATATATACACCTCTCTAATTAACCATCAACACACTCATCTTTTCCAGTGACATACCTTGTATAGATAATTGGAAAGAGATTAGTAATTGTATTTATCTTTTAATATAAAATTGATTATATATTAATACTTTAAGAAATTCAAAATTGCATATGGATTTATTCCATATTAGATAACACTTATAAGAACATAATCACTCATGTACCTTTCTGAGAAATACTGCTCATCTTTTAGATATGGATAAAGATTCCATCTTTATTGTTATAGTATATCAATAATATTTTATTATTAACAATCATGTGCATAATCTGCATTGAAAATCCTTATTTTAGAATCATTGTTCATGCAATAATTTGAAAAACATTTATTTAGCATGTAACATGTACAAGCAACTCTGGTGTATAATAGAAATATAAGAAAATTATATGTTTTGAGTGAAGATAAATGACATATTTTTGAAATCTAAATAGCACTGCAGAATGAATTAAAATTTAAATTCTTCCCAGCTCTAATTGTAACATAAAGTCTCTGTAATTAAAATTGTGCTGCTTATACAATGTAAATGTATGCTTCCCCAACATAATACAAAGTGGGTGGTTTTACTACTGCAGACATATTCTCAACAATTTAATACAAACATCTTCACTGAGGGCAAGTGTTGTTTGAAATCCACCTGATAAACATGATATACTTTTTAAAATTATCTAAAAATTCCATACCATTTTCAGCTAAGTCTGAATGGAAAGACAAATAACATATGATATCTCTTATTGATATATGTGGAGAAGGCAATGGCAACCCACTCCAGTACTCTTGCCTGGGAAGTCTCATGGACGGAAGAGCCTGATAGGCTGCAGTCCATGGGGTCACAAAGAGCAGGACATGACTGAGCGAATTCACTTTCACTTTTCACTTCCATGCATTGGAGAAGGAAATGGCAACCCACTCCAGTGTTCTTGCCTGGAGAATCCCAGGGATGGCGGAGCCTGGTGGGCTGCCGTCTATGGGGTTGCACAGAGTCAGACACGACTGGAGCAACTTAGCAGCAGCAGCAGCACTGATATATGACGAATTTAAAATATAACACAAATGTTATTATCTATGAAACAGAAACAGACACAGATATAGAAAGCAGATTTGTGGTTGTCAAGAAAAGGGGAGGGTGCAGGGGAAAGTTGGATTGGGAATTTGGGGTTAGCAGATGCAAACTAGTAAATGCTAAGTTGCTTCAGTCATGTCTGACTCTTTGCAACCCTATGGACAGTAGCCTGCCAGGCTCCTCTGTCCATGGGATTCTCCAAGCAAGAATACTGGAGTGGGTTGTCATTTCCTTCTCCAAACTAGTATATGTAGGATGCATAGACAGTAATGGGCTTCCCTGGTAGCTCGGATGGTAAAGAATCTGCCTGCAATGCAGGAGAACCAGGTTCAATCCCTGGGTCTGGAAGATCCCCTGGAGAAGGACGTGGCAACCCACTCCAGTATTCTTGCCTGGAGAATTTCATGGACAGAGAAGCCTGTTAGGCTACAGTCCATGGGGTCACAAAGAGTTGGACATGACTGAGCAACTAACATGCTACAGGCAATAATGGGTGTGTGTGTGTGTGTGTATGCACCCACACGTCTAAATAACTTTGCTCTATGCCAGAAACTCATATAATATTGTAAATCAAATTTACTTAGATTTTTAAAATTCTACATTCAAAGCATAAAAACCCACCAATAAAATCAGTAGCTATTAAACCATAGTGCACCTTGTATCTGTATATTCTTAAATTTCTAGTACTGATTTAGTTACGTTTAGCATCAAGGAATCAGTTTTGAGTTGTGCTCAATATTTAGACTTCACCCCCACCAAATCATTTTTGAAAGTGAATGGAGAAATCATTTACAAAACATGGAGTCCTGTAGGACTTCAAAGGTATTTGAAAGTGAAAAGGACTTTGAGAACAGCAGTTCAGCAAGTACATGATATGCTGTTCCCTGTGGCTCAGTCATATACTGGAGAAAGCCTTAAAAGCTGAGGTAAGATGTTTACTGTCTAGAATAGAACACTCTAATATTAAGCCCAATTATCAGCCTCCTTTTGTATTTTCAACCTTGTTGCAAAACTTGTGCAGTGCCAGTCAACATTAATCCTTGGTGGAAACTCCATGGAATTTGCTGAAAAGTCCCAAGGAATATAAATTTCTTTGAATAGATTGACAAGGCCATATCACATTATGATTTAGAGCCAAATGATTTAAGGCTTTGCATTTTCATGAACTTCTAGTGGTTGACAATGACACACTGAAATGATTGAAGTGCTGTGAGGGAAATAAAAATCGTACAGTGCTAGGGGAGGAGTGTTGTCTGTATTAACTATTTCTTGGCTCTTACACTATACTGAAGATTCTGATCAGCTTTAAAAAAATCAAATGAAAGCTACTGATTTTCTTTTTTTAATTTTAAGCAGCAGCTCTCTTGACAGTGCTGCTACTATAGAAGTTGAAAAAATAGTTTTTCTAGGCTCTTAAAAAAAGTTATGAATATTGCCTAGGGTGGAAACACACCTTTTACATATTTCATATAAATCTTTAAGCAATAAATGAAGAAGATCTACATAATCTCATCTAGTCATTTCCTGTGATAGGTAAGGATTTTTGTGTTATCCCTTCTATGGTTCAATACCAAAATGGGTGACTAGATTTCTTGCTGAGAATGAAAAGATAGATTTTGTACCTTGTCACCCTGTGGCTATCAGTTGACCAAGTATAAAGTAAATTTGGTAGGCATCAAGATGGTAGAGCAGGAAGATTCTCAGCTCATTCCTTCTATAGGTAACCCCAAATTACAATTGCTTACAGAGCAGCTATATCTGAGCACAACCTGAAGAGTAGCAGAAGATTTTCTACAGTTAAAAATAATGAAGGAGATACAATACTATGGCTAGAAGCAACAGAAATGCAGTTTAGTCAGGACCCATGTTCTCAGTGTAGGGACCGAGAACTCACAACTGGGAGGGAAATCACAATTGCAGAGATCCTCCCCAAGGACTGAGGGATCCCAGTCACACATCAGAGTCCCCAAACAGGAGGGGGCCCTGCACTAGGAAGAGTAACCTCCCAAACATTAGCTTTGAGAGTCATCAAGGGTTATGTTGGGATGGACAGGGGGGTGCGGAAAACTGAGATCCTCCCTTTGTTGTTAGGTTGTGTATCTGAATATTCAGTGCCACCTCAACCAATTTTATAGTAATTTTAACTCCAATTAATAAAACTTACCTGAGTGAATTATCTTATTAGAGCTGTACATTAATCATGTTCTAGTTTGATCATTTCGTGGACATTTATTGTTGCTATTCAATTGCTAAGTTGCATTCGACTCTGAGACTCCATGGACTGCAGCACGCCAGACTTCCCTGTTTTTCACTGTCTCCTGGAGTTTGCTCCAACTCACATCCATTGAGTCAGTGATGCCATCTAACCATCTCATAGACTGTCACCCCTTCTCCTCCTGCCCTCAATCTTCCCCAGCATCACGGTCTTTTCCAATGAGTCGTCATGTTTATTAACTATCTATTTTTCTATATAAACCTATTTTTTTCCCCTTAGCAGCTTGGAATATTTGGTTACCGTGAAATAAGTCCTACTAGAAGGTCAGTCAGTTCAGTTGCTCAGTCGTGTCCTACTCTTTGCGATCCCATGAATCACAGCACGCCAGGCCTCCCTGTCCATCACCAACTCCCGGAGTTCACTCAAAATCATGTCCATCAAGTCGGTGATGTCATCCAGCCATCTCATCCTCTGTCGTCCCCTTCTCCTCCTGCCCCCAATCCCTCCCAGCATCACAGTCTTTTCCAATGAGTCAACTCTTCGCATGAGGTGGCCAAAGTACTGGAGTTTCAGCTTTAGCATCATTCCTTCCAAAGAAATCCCAGGACTGATCTCCTTCAGAATGGACAGGTTGGATCTCCTTGCAGTCCAAGGGACTCTCAAGAGTCTTCTCCAACACCACAGTTCAAAAGCATCAATTCTTCAGTGCTCAGCCTTCTTCACAGTCCAACTCTCACATCCATACATGACCACTGGAAAAACCATAGCCTTGACTAGACGGCCCTTTGTTGGCAAAGCAATGTCTCTGCTTTTGAATATGCTATCTAGGTTGGTCATAACTTTCCTTCCAAGGAGTAAGCGTCTTTTAATTTCATGGCTGCAGTCACCATCTGCAGTGATTTCTACTAGAAGGTAGACTATGTAAAATTTTTCTTTTTTTTTCTTTTTCAAAGTAGAACTTTGGTTATAAGTCATCTTAGATGACAGAAAGGTACTTTGTTGGGCAATCTCTTTTTGGAACATCCTTTTATACTTGCAAATATTCAGAGATTTAAAGCATTTCGGTCAATTCCATTTCTTGTTCTTCTGATTCTCTAATTATCAGTTTTTTCACTCTGGATCCCTTAAAGTTGGCACAAGGATTCTTCTAGTATGACCCAATTAATCTCTAACAGCTTATTTGTTTTCTGTCACAATAAACTATCCCAAGCTCTTGTTCTTTTTCTTATCAAAACCTAGCCATTTTTAGCTGTAAATGGTTTTGCAGTCCACAATGTGACTTTAGAGCCATTAATTAAAAGAAAATATAGTGTTAAAGCAATTGAAATGTTCAGAGCAAGAAATGTGAATTTAGAAGTCATGTTTTTAATATTTCTTGTTCAGTTTTGGCATATAACATAATTACTTTGATTTTACATTTTATTTTTTTCTTTTACTGAAATTACTGATTGTCAGTATCAAAGTATTTATTCTCTCTCACAATGTACAAAATATGACAATTCCTACAAACCTAAAAATTAGAATTTAAAAATGCAGAATGACATTAAAAATTATTGAAGTTTTTTTGTGTGTCTTTATAATGCAGCCTACTAAATATATAATATAGTTTTCTCTCATTTGCAAATTGCACCCTGGTTCAGTTTCTAATTCAATACATAGTTACCTTCATTCATTTTGGGAAATTCTTTTCTGTATAAAGGATTTCTTTATACTTGTATTTTTATCAATTGAATAGTTGTGAAATTTTATTTTACTATTTTTAGTTTGTAGTTCTCATAGAATAACTGAGTTTGAACAACTTTTCATGTTTAATATTATTTGTATTTCTTTCAATGAATTTCTACAAATGTCAAATATCTCTTTTTGTATTGGGCTATTATCTCCTGTATTTCTAGCTCTTTTTATTTGGGGATGATTACTTTTTATCTGTGAAATGAATGTAAATATTATTTCCAAGATAGTCATGTATTTTTTGATATATCAATATTTCCTGCTTTTGACAATGTAGAAATTTGGATTAAGCTAATCAAGTTAATTTATTTCCTAATGGATTCTGGATTTTGAGACCTAGTTAGAGAGACCATATGCAGTCCAGATTTTAAAGGAATTAATTTATATTTCGTTTTACTATTTGCACAAATTTATTTATTTTCATTGTGTTGGATATGTGTGGAATTTATCTTGGTTTACAGTATATAGACCAAATTCATATTTTCCCAAATGGTTATCTAGTAATTTCAAAGTTTTTCATGAAGAAGTTCTTTAACTAGTATTAGAGAAGGCGATGGCACCTCACTCCAGTCCTCTTGCCTGGAAAATCCCATGGATGGCGGAGCCTGGTGGGCTGCAGTCTATGGGGTCTTGAAGAGTCAGACACGACTGAACGACTTCATTTTCACTTTTCACTTTCATGAATTGGAGAGGGAAATGGCAACCCGATCCAGTGTTCATGCCTGGAGAATCCCAGGGCCAGCAGAGCCTGGTGGCTGCCATCTATGGGGTCGCACAGAGTCCGACACGACTGAAGCGACGCAGCAGCTGCAGCAGCAGCAGAGGTATATTAACCATGACCTCGATCGGTACTCCACACTGCCTATCCAAGTGAGGATGATATACTAGCTGTGGCTTTTGAGAGTTGCAATTAAAAATAATTGCCATTTTAGACTCAAATTTCAGAATTACACAAATGAACAGATTTTCAACCATAGCAAATTTTTGACCTACTTCTCTTAGTCCTTAGAAATTGTAGTACATATACACACACATTTAAAATATGTGAATATTTGTAAATGCAAAAATCATTTTCTGAAGATAAAGAAGAAGTAGAATATTTGGCTCATTTTTCCTCCATTTAATACATTTGGGTACGATTTTATTCCTGTAGAAACAGATATATATTTATATTACAATAAACACAAAATAAAACTATTTAAATATAATATATGCACATAAAGAATTTCTAATTTTAAATTATTTTTTGCCTAAAATTCTGGATCTATAAAATGTTTGCTTCATGTGAGAATGACTAAGAATGTTAATATTAGATCAGAATCTCTATCATACATTGGTAAGCCAAAAGTAAATAAGTTTCATTTCCAGAGAAGTATTAATTGAAAATACATTTAAGAAATACATATAGATTAAAAATAAAATGCATACTGGCCACACTTCATTAATTTGGAATTGTATTAAGTTAAACTAACCTTCCTGAAGGACTTTCTGAAAGTCATTTAATTCTTAGTTGTTGTTTAGTGACTAAGTTGTGTCTGACTTTTGCTGCCAACTCCTCTGTCCTCCACTACTTCCTAGAGTTTGCTCAAATTCACGTTCAAGTTCTTAGGTACCAGTTGCTAAAAATAGAAAGGTAAATCATTTAAAAAGGGTACTTACATTTTTCAAAATCTTATTGGTGAAGGACTAAGTGGCCTTGATGTCAAGTTATCTTGTTTTAAATTGGTCAATATTATATCTGGTTTTATGGGATAATTATTTTAAAGTTGGTTTTTCAACTTTATTAATTATGGTCTTAGTGAAATAGATCTCAATTGGAATGTAATCAATGGGCATTTTATTGTTAAGGAATTAGTTGAGAGTTATATATATTTTTTTCTTGAGATTTAAGAGAACATGGCCAACTTTCCAAAAGAATTAAGAGGAAAGACCAGGCTGGCATGTTACAAGAATTCTATGCTCATTTGTGTACTGGGATTAAAAGCATAAAGTAACATCTGTTTGCAAAATGATGCGTTGGAACAATGCCTCTCTGAATTTTGCAGTCAAGTTCATAGGAAAGTTATTAGTACTAATTCTAAGTTGAGGAACTGATTAAAGGGAAAATTAAAATCTACTTCTAGCATTTGAATAAGTATTCTGATTAAAAATCTAATATCCATAAGAAATTGTGGGATTCATAGTGCATACTTATACAAAAGACCTGATATTTCGTTTTCCCTTATTGTGTAGCTTTAAAAAGTAAATGGAACTCTTTGTTTCCAAATATTAAATAAATAAATGATTTGTATTTTCAGGTGAAGTATAGACCTGTAGGTTCATAAGAGATACAGTTTATCATTTCAAATTTTAGGAAGCAAAATAAAGTCATAGTGCTTCTTTAAAAATCTTGTTTATTGTGGTGAATCAAAACACAAATTACTATAAACATTTGCAGAGATTTCTGACTTCAAGGCAATTTGAGGAAATGAGATAAATATGTTCATAACTATTTAATCCATTGCAGAATAAGAGAAAAACAATGGAAATGTGACTGCAAAAATGGAATATTTAATAATTACGGTTGAACATAAAGGATATACTTTTTATTAGGGTTTTTGATGCATAAGTGGGATTTCAAAAGCTGGGTGTGTGTTTGTGAAGAGGGGAAAAGGCTGGGTTCCTACATCAGGCATAAAAAGGACATGTCAGAAAAGGAAGAACATTAGATCCAGCAAAGACATGAATATAGGAAGATTGAGGATATAATTCCAGAGAATTATGCTGCACTTGTTATGACCACAAAACAGAATAAAGAAGAATCTTTTAACCATAAAAATGAGAATTCAGTGGTCTCAAAAGTTGAATTTATTGTTATTATTTTAAATATATAGATCTCAGAGTGCTGTAGTTGGAGTTCTCCTGAGACACACAACTAGGATGTGTATAGATTATAGGCATCCAAACCACACACAGCGTTGGGCAAAAAGTTCGTTCAAGTATATATATGAAGGGAGAGAGATATTTATTTTGTTAAAACATACACAGCATAAAATCTACATTTTTAAGTGTACAATTGAGTGGCATTAGGTACATTCACAATATTGTGTTAACATTACACTATTAAGTTAAATAATAACACTGTTACATATTTTAGATATTATCAACATTTTTTTGAAACCTTTTGGCTATGCTTCCAAGTCTGTTTTTACTTATAAAATTTACTTAGTTATGAGACGTCTTCACATATATTTTAAGAAAAAGCAACACAAAATTTATTTTGAAGTTTGGAATCTAGGATGTCCCATCTCCAAATCTTCTGTGATCTTTGGTGAACCATTTAGACTTTCTGGGTTTGTATTTCCTCATTTGTAAATTGAGAGTAGTAAAATACACAATCCAAAGTACACAATAACAAAATATAATTTTGTTAATATACAACAGGGTGTGTGATCTGTGAGTCCACATAAGGTTCTACGGTTAGAAGGACCCTGCAATTAAATTAATTCCATTTTGAAATTCTTAATAATTTGAATAAGGAATCTTGCATTTTAATTTTGCACTTCCTTCTGCAAATTGTGTAGTTACTTCTTTATGAAAATAGCTATGTTTTTAGGATTAAATGATGTGGGTGAGATCCTTAAGTATATCTTCCTTATTTTATTTACCATATTAAAGTAAATTTTCTAAAGGAAGACATGTAAAGATAGAAAAAATCAGAAAAATTCAGCTCCCATATCTCTACTTCTATATACACAGCACTATATTCAGGACTGAAATTGTATCACCTTGATTGGCTACTGAGAAAAGTCAAGTGTTTTGATTTACCAGCTCAAGAGTTTTCCAGGTGTTCTTTTCAGGCAATATCTTTAAACAGCAATATGGTTGTGACAGGTTGGATTATAGCATTTAGCAATTTTCCAGAAGTTCTTAGATTTTACATGCTTTCTATCTTTAAGAAAGATCTGTACCAGACATCTCAGATATGAAATAAATGTATTTTTATTGCATATTCTGGAGTATGTAATGTCACCCTAACATTGACAGGAAATATATTTTTTCCTAGCAGAAAGCTTGAATAGTCAAGTGATCTCAAACATTGAATACTCTCTATAGTCATAAACACAGCAAAAGAGACACAAATGTATAGAACAGTCTTTTGGACTCTGTGGGAGAGGGAGTGGGGGATGATTTGGGAGAATGGCATTGAAACATGTATAATATCATATAAGAAATGAATCGCCAGTCCAGGTTCGATGCAGGATACAGGAAGCTTGGGGCTGGTGCACTGGGATGACCCAGAGGGATGGTATGGTGAGGGAGGTGGGAAGGGGGTTCAGGATTGGGAACATGTGTACACCCGTGGCAGATTCATGTTGATGTATGGCAAAACCAATACAATATTGTAAAGTAAAAAAAAAAAATTAAATCAGGCTGGGAATATATACTTATTGGAAACATATAAAACAAATACATATTCTATATTTTGAAAGTTAGATGAAGGAAAGCTTTTGATAATTTATATCTTAGAATTGGTAATAAAAGAAACGGTACTAAGCTAATGAACTAATGAGTAAAAAATAGATTTTGCATGCCTTACTGAACAGAGAATTATCATGAGTTTCTCCTTATGATATGAAAGCTGCAGATGGTTAATTTCTATTAATACAGAAGGACTTGCCATAATAAACCTATTGTTATAAATTTCACAAACTTTTCCACATTGCTATAGTCACAATGTTTTGAAATATGTTAGATCTAAGAACATTCAAAAACATGTTTCTACCAACTTACTTTGTCTTCTGATATTTCCACCATTTTGAGCATCTGAAATACAGAATAATCTAATATTATTTATAACAACTCCTCAAATTACCTCCTTCTCCTTAGAAGGCATGTCCTCAAATCACCTTAATCACGATTTTCCAGGTGACAACAGTACTCTTTCATTATATCTATAAAAGTTTATTGCGCACTGCCTATATGCATTATTTCATACTAAATATTAGAAAATAATGCTGTACAATGTAATTATAATCTCTCAGGCAGTTCAAGTCTGTTTTAAGCACAGACAAAATATTTCAAATAATGTCCACAATGTATATCTAACCCCTTGAAGACACTGTACAAAAGCCCATGGTAGATACTATACTTGATCTGAGCCAAATATCAATAATTACTTTAAATGTAAATGGATTAAATTCTCTAACCAAATGACACAGACTGGTTGAGTGGATACAAAAACAAGACCCATATATATGCTGTCCACAAGAAACCCACTTCAGACCTAAAGACACATATAGACTGAAAGTGAGAGGATGGAAAAATATATTCCATGCAAATGGGAAGCAAAAGAAAGCTGGAGTAGCAATCCTCATATCAGACAAAATAGACCTTAAAATAAAGAATGCTACAAGACATAAGGAAGGACACTATCTAATCATCAAGGGATCAATCCAACAGGAAGACATAACAATTGTAAATATCTATGCATCCAACAACGGAGAAGGCAATGGCACCCCACTCCAGTACTCTTGCCTGGAAAATCCCATGGATAGAGGAGCCTGGTAGGCTGCAGTCCATGGGGTCGCTAAGAGTCTGACATGACTGGGTGACTTCACTTTCACTTCTCACTTTCATGCACTGGAGGAGGAAATGGCAACCCACTCCAGTGTTCTTGCCTGGAGAATCCCAGGGATGGTGGGGCCTGGTGGGCTGCCGTCTATGGGGTTGCACAGAGTCGGACACGACTGAAGCGACTTAGCAGCAGCAGCAGCAGCATGCATCCAACAAAAGAGCACTTCAGTACATAAGACAAACACTAACAGACATAAAAGGAGAAACTGATAGTAACACAACAATAATAGGAGACTTTAACACCCCACTCACACAAATGGGCAGATCATCAAAACAGAAAATTAATAAGGAAACACAAGTCTTAAATGATATATCAGATGAGGTGGATCTCATTGATATTGCCAGACATTCCATCCAAATGCAGAAGAATACACCTTCTTTTCAAGTGCACATGAAACATACTCCAGGATGGACCACATCTTGGGTCACAAGTCAAACCTCAGTAAATTTTAGAAAATTGAAATTGTATTAAGCATCTTTCCTGACCACAATGCTATGAGACTAGATATCCACTACAAAAAAAAAAAAAAAAAAAACTGTAAAAAACGCAAACACATGGAGATTAAACAATACGTTTCTAAATAACCAATAGGTTACTGAAGAAATTAAAAGAGAAATAAAAAAAATTCTAGACATAAATGACAGTGAAAACACAACTCAAAACCTATGGGATGCAGCAAAAGCAGTTCTAAGAGGGAAGTTTATCACAATATAATCCTATCTCAAGAAACAAGAAAAACATTGAATAGAAAGCCTAACTTTACACCTAAAACAACTGGAAAAAGAAGAAGAAAAAAAAATCCCAAAATTAGCAGAATGAAAGACCTCATAAAGATTAGAGCAGAAATAAATGAAAAAGAAATGAAAGAAAAAATAGTAAAGATTAATAAAACTAAAAGGTGGTTATTTGAGAAGATAAACAAAATTGACAAATCTTCAGCCAGACTTATCAAGAAAAAATAGAGAATCAAATCAACAAAATGAGAAATGAAAAAGGAGAGATTACAACAGATAATGCAGAAATACAAAGGACTATAAGAGACTATTATGAACAACTATATGGCAATAAAATGTATAACCTGGAAGAAATGGACAGATACTTAGAAAAGTTCAATCTTCCAAGACTGAACCAGGAAGAAATAGAAATTATGAACAACCCAATTACAAGCACTGAAATTGAAGCTGTGATCAAAAATCTCCCAAAAACCAAACACCCAGGACCAGAGGGCTTCACAGGAGAATTCTATCAAACATTTACAGAATAGCTAATGCCTATCCTTCTAAAACTCTTTCAAAAAATTGCAGAGGAAAGAACACTTCCAAACTCATTCTATGAGGCCATCATCATCCTGATAGCAAAACCAGACAAAGCCAACACAGAAAAAGAAAACTACAGGTCAATATCACTGATGAACATAGATGCAAAACTCCTCAACAAAATTTTAGCAAACAGAATTCAGCAACACATCAAAAAGCACATACACCATGATCAAATTGGGCTTATTCCAGGGATACAAGGGTTCGTCAATATCCACAAATCAATCAATGTGATACACCATATTAACAAATTGAAGATAAAAATCATATGATCATCTCAATAGATGCAGAAAAAGTCTTTGACAAAATTCAGCACCCATTTATGATTAAAACTCTTTAAAAAATGGGGATAGAAGGAACCTACCTCAACATACTAAAGGCCATATATGGTAAGTCTACAGCAAACATTATTCTCAATGGCAAAAATCTGAAAGCATTCCCCCTAAAATAAGGAACAAGACAAGGGTGTCCACTTTCACCACTAGTATTCAACATAGTTTAGAAAGTCTTAGCTACAGCAATCAGAGAAGAATAAGAAATAAAAGGAATCCAGATTGGAAAAGAAGAAGTAAAGCTCTCAATATTTGCAGATGACATGATACTGTACATAGAAAATCCTAAAGATAGTATCAGACAATTACTAGAACTAATCAGTGAATTTAGCAAAGTTACAGGATACAAAATCAATACACAGAAATCACTTGCACTTCCATACATTAATAATGAAAAATCAGAAAGAGAAATTAAGGAATCAATCCCATTCACCATTGTAACAAAAAGAATAAAATACCTAGGAATAAACTTACCTAAGGAGATAAATACAGATAAATCACAATGGTGTGATCACTGATCTAGAGCCAGACATCCTGGAATGTGAAGTCAAGTGGGCCTTAGAAAGCATCACTACGAACAAAGCTAGTGGAGGTGATGGAATTCCAGTGGAGCTATTTCAAATCCTGAAAGAAGATGCTGTGAAAGTGCTGCACTCAATATACCAGCAAATTTGGAAAACTCAGCAGTGGCCACAGGACTGGAAAAGACCAGTTTTCATTCCAATTCCAAAGAAAGGCAATGCCAAAGAATGCTCAAACTACCGCACACTTGCACTCATCTCACACGCTAGTAAAGTAATGCTCAAAATTATCCAAGCCAGGCTTCAGCAATATGTGAACCACGAACTTCCTGATGTTCAAGCTGGTTTTAGAAAAGGCAGAGGAACCAGAGATCAAATTGCCAATATCCCCTGGATCATGGAAAAAGCAAGAGAGTTCCAGAAAAACATCTATTTCTGCTTTATTGACCATGCCAAAGCCTTTGACTGTGTGGATCACAATAAACTGGAAAATTCTAAAAGAGATGGGAATACTAGACCACCTGATCTGCCTCTTGAGAAATTTGTATGCAGGTCAGGAAGCAATAGTTAGAACTGGACATGGAACAACAGACTGGTTCCAAATAGGAAAAGGAGTTCGTCAAGGCTGTATATTGTCACCCTGCTTATTTAACTTCTATGCAGGGTACATCATGAGAAACACTGGACTGGAAGAAACACAAGCTGGAATCAAGATTGCCGGGAGAAATATCAATAACCTCAGATATGCAGATGATACCACCCTTATGGCAGAAAGTGAAGAGGACTTAAAAAGCCTCTTGATGAAAGTGAAAGTGGAGAGTGAATAAGTTGGCTTAAAGCTCAACATTCGGAAAACGAAGATCATGGCATCTGGTCCCACCACTTCATGGGAAATAGATGGGGAAACAGTGGAAACAGTGTCAGACTTTATTTTCTTGGGCTCCAAAATCACTGCAGATGGTGACTGCAGCCATGAAATGAAAAGACGCTTAGTCCTTGGAAGGAAAGTTATGACCAGCCTAGATAGCATATTCAAAAGCAGAGACATTACTTTGCTAACCAAGGGTCGTCTAGTCAAGGCTATGGTTTTTCCTGTGGTCATGTATGGATGTGAGAGTTGGACTGTGAAGAAGGCTGAGCACCGAAGTATTGATGCCTTTGAACTGTGGTGTTGGAGAAGACTCTTGAGAGTCCCTTGGACTGCAAGGAGATCCAACCAGTCCATTCTGAAGGAGATCAGCCCTGGGATTTCTTTGGAAGGACTGATGCTAAAGCTAAAACTCCAGTACTTTGGCCACCTCATGTGAAGAGTTGACTCATTGGAAAAGACTCTGATGCTGGTAGGGATTGGGGGCAAGAGGAGAAGGGGACGACAGAGGATGAGATGGCTGGATGGCATCACTGACTCGATGGACGTGAGTCTGGGTGAACTCTGGGAGTTGTTGATGGACAGGGAGGCCTGGCATGCTGCGATTCATGGGGTTGCAGAGAGTTGGACACGACTGAGTGACTGAACTAACTGAACTGAAGGAGATAAAAGAACTATACACAGAAAATTATAAGATCCTAATAAAATAAATCAAAGATGACATAAACAGATGAAGAGATATTCCATGTTCCTGGGTAGGAAGAATCAATATTGTGAAAATGACTACACTACCAAGTGCAATCTACAGATTCAATGTGGTCCCTATCAAATTACCAATGGCATTTTTCACAGAACTAGAACAAAAAATTTCACAATTCATATGGAAACAGAAAAGACCCTGAATAGCCAAAGCAGTCTTGAGAAAGAAGAATGGAGTTGGAAGAATCAACCTTCCTGACTTCAGATTATCCTACAAAGCTACAGTCATCAAGACAGTATGGTACTGGCACAAAAACAGAAATATAGACCAATGGAACAAGATAGAAAGCCCCCAAATAAACCCATGCACCTATGAGTACCTTATTTTTGACAAAGGAGGCAAGAATAAACAGTGGGGCAAAGACAGCCTCTTCAATAAATGGTGCTGGGAAAACTGGACAGCTACATGTAAAAGAGTGAAATTAGAACACTTCCTAACACATTACACAAAGATAAACTCAAAACAGATTAAAGATCTAAATGTAAGACCAGAAATTATAAAACCCTTGGAGGAAAACATAGGCAGAATGCTCAACGACTTAAACCAAAGCAAGATCCTCTATGACCCACCTCCTAGAGTAATGGAAATAAAGATAAAAGTAAACAAGTGGGACCTGATTGAACTTAAAAACTTTTGCACAGCAAAGGAAACTATAAACAAGGTGAAAAGAGAACCCTCAGAATGGGAGAAAATAATAGCAAATGAAATAACTGACAAAGGATTAATTTCCAAAATATACAAGCAGCTCATACAACTCAATACCAGAAAAACAAACAAGCCAATCAAAAAGTGGGGAAAGGACCTAAACAGACACTTCTCCAAAGAAGACATACAGATGGCTAACAAACACAGGAAAAGATGCATGACATGGCTCATTATTAGAGTAATGCACATCAAAACTACAGTGAGATATCACCTCACATCAGTCAGAATGGCCATCATCAAAAATCTACAAACAATAAATGCTGGAGAGGGTGTGGAGAAAAGGGAACACTCTTGCACTGTTGGTGGGAATGTAAATAGAAACAGCCACTATGGAACACGGTATGGAGATTCCTTAAAAAACTAGGAATAAAATCTCCATATGACCCAGCAATCCCTCTCCTAGGCCTATACCCTGCTGCTGCTGCTGCTTAGTCACTTCAGTCATGTCCGTCTCTGTGCAACCCTATGGACTGTAGCCCTCCAGTCTCCTATGTCCATGGGATTCTCCAGGGAAGAATACTGGAGTGTTGCCATTTCCTTCTCTGGCTTGTACCCTAAGGAAACCAAAATTGAAAGAGACACATGTATCCCATTTTTCATTGCAGCACTATTTACAATAGCTAGAACATGTAAGCAACCTAGATGTCCATTGACAGTTGAATGGATAAAAAAGTTGTGGTACATATATACAATATTATTCAACAATAAAATGGAACGCATTTGAGTCAGTTCTAATGAGGTGGATGAACCTAAAGCATATATACAGAGTGAAGTAAGTCAGAAAGAGAAAGATAAATATCGTATAATAATGCATATGTATGGAATCTAGAAAAATGGTACTAAAGAATTTATTTGCAGGGCAGCAATGGAGAAAGAGACATAAAGAGTAGAGTTATGGACATAGTGCTGATTCATGTTGAGGTTTGACAGAAAACAACAAAATTCTGTAAAGCAGTTATCATTCAATTAAAAAATAAATAATTTTTTAAAAAAGCTCACGGTAAAATTCCATGTATTCCAAAAACTTTTTGTATCAAATATTAATGCTTTTCCTAATTATTTTGTACATAAATAAGAATATGGATTCACTGGATTTAAGGTTTGATTCAGTCAATAAATATACTTTTTGGTGACTGCTTAAAAATAGAACATGGTACTGTGAAAAGAAACAAGTACATTATGATACTTTTGGGTCAGTCTCATTTTAAATAGCTTCCCACTGTGATAAAGTCAGTTTATGATAACTACAGTATGACCTAGGCATGTCGTAACTTCTCAAGGTATCTTCATTTCTAAAAGAGTTTAATGGTTGTTGTTAGTCATGTGATCAAAGGAAAATTTCATTGCTTTCCCACAAATTTTACTGATAATACATTCTCCAAGGATATCATTAAGTAGAACTATTCTTTCATTAACCCTGGAACTAATTCTAATCTGTTTCTAGTTCATTATTTTCTCTTGACCTTATTTTCATCATAGACTTGTATTAAAGGAACATACCCTATTTCATTTGTTCAGATATGTTAAAATAGTTTGTTAATAATATATATTGTCTAATATAATCACTATAAATTATAATTATTATACATAGATGTATTAAATTAACTCAATACGCTGCTGTTGCTAAGTCGCTTCAGTCGTGTCTGACTCTGTGTGACCTCAGAGATGGCAGCCCACCAGGCTCCCCCATCCCTGGGATTCTCCAGCCAAGAACACTGGAGTGGGTTGCCATTTCCTTCTCCAATGCATGTAAATGAAAAGTGAAGGTGAAGTCGCTCAGTCTGTCTGACTCCTAGTGACCCCATGGACTGCAGCCTACCAGGCTCCTCTGTCCATGGGATTTCCAGGCAAGAGTACTAGAGTGGGTTGCCATTGTAAACAAACTTAAATTATATATACATTTAACATAATATATATGTACAAAATTATATGGGTGGGTATATCATACTATTTTCTCAATAAATCATTTTAATAAACTACCTCCTAAAAATGGTAGATCACACATATTTGAAGTTTTTCTCCAGAAACCTCACTCAAATATGGAAAAAAAATAAGAATATTACCAACAAAGTAAAACAAAAGGAAACAAGGGTGGATAGAAGAATTCAATATTTTAGAACAGGGAAACATTGTAGGTGAATCAGATCAGATCAGTCGCTCAGTAGTGTTCGACTCTTTGCGACCCCATGAATCGCAGCACGCCAGGCCTCCCTGTCCATCACCAACTCCCGGAGTTCACTCAGATTCATGTCCATCGAGTCAGTGATGCCATCCAGCCATCTCATCCTCTGTCGTCCCCTTCTCCTCTTGCCCCCAATCCCTCCCAGCATCAGAGTCTTTTCCAATGAGTCAACTCTTCGCATGAGGTGGCCAAAGTACTGGAGTTTCAGCTTTAGCATCATTCCCTCCAAAGAAATCCCAGGGCTGATCTCCTTCAGAATGGACTGGTTGGATCTCCTTGCAGTCCAAGGGACTCTCAAGAGTCTTCTCCAACACCACAGTTCAAAAGCATCAATTCTTCAGCGCTCAGCCTTCTTCACAGTCCAACTCTCACATCCATACATGACCACAGGAAAAACCATAGCCTTGACTAGACGAACCTTTGTTGGCAAAGTAATGTCTCTGCTTTTGAATATGCTATCTAGGTTGGTCATAACTTTCCTTCCAAGGAGTAAGCGTCTTTTAATTTCATGGATGCTGTGTAGGTGAATAGCAACTAACAAAACAGAGCAGAGCAAAGTGCAGAGTAAGTGACTGGCAAGAGGATTCAAAAGAAAAATCAGGTAATTCACCTTGAAGAAACCCCTAGAAACTTTATAGAATATGCCATGAGTATGGAAGGGCATGATACAAAGGCTGAAAACAGAATAGGTAAAATCTCACTATCCAGAATATGTTCCTATATTTAAATCTTCTACCTCACAAAGGAATAAAGGACAATTTATTTATTGCTTATTCATGAGAAATTTACCCTATTCAGATACATCAGCCATATGGTAATGAAAGAGCAAATATGCAGACTGAGAAAAAAGTCATTAAGTGAAAGTTTATATATTGAATTATGTGAAACCTCAGCTCTATTCTTTCTGCCTGATCCCATAACACTCTTTGCCAAGCATATATCCTGTTTTCCTCCTTGCTCCAGCAGAGGTATTGCATGATTCTCTTCTGAAGAAGTAGAATGGCCTCAAAGAATAGTCATCTCTCTAAGAGTTCTACAGTTTTTGGTCTTACATTTAGGCCTTTAATCCATTTTGAGTCTATCTTTGTGTATAGTGTTAAGAAGTGTTCTAATGTCATTCTCTTGCATGAAGCTGTTCAATTTTCCCAGCACCATTTACTGGATTAGGAAGATCCCCTGGAGAAGGGAATGGCTACCCCCTCCAGTATTCTGGCCTGGAGAATTCCATGGACTGTATAGTCCATGGGGTCACAAAGCATTGGACAAGACTGAGTGACTTTCACTTTCAAACCTACTGAGCTATATATCTGCCAAGATGTATGGGGACAGGAAGGAATGAGGGTCATAGGCTACTTGCATTACCTATACTTATGATATTTTATGCACCTGTATGTAATCTTTAGGAATTTGGCCTATTAGCATGACAACCTTCTAATTACTGTTTGAGCATAGCCTGCTATTTGATGATTTTAATTGTTGAGGTTCGTGATCTGAAAGGTATATGACTTATCGGGATCCTATGGATTGCCTTTTCTACTGCTGTCACTACCTATTTCTCTATCTCCACAAAGGTCCTCATCCTCAAGGTTATAGGGGAAAATAAACGTGGTACCCCTGTGGCTCAGAAAAGGAGGTTCATTGAAATCCTATTTTGGCCCTACAGCCTTAAACACTGATAATGGGGGAGGCACCTAATCTTGACGATACCGATTTTAAGTCTCTAGAAAAGCAACTTATAAACACAGCAGAAAAGACCACTTTCACTGCAAAGCATATCTAGTGTAGACTAAAAAGGAGGGGCAGGAGGAAAGAGAAAGAAACCTGGATAGTGGAGGAGAAAACAAACCACTGAAACTGAAGTGATAATTGAAATCCAAAATTTATTAATATAATTTATATGACAAAAATGGAAGGATGCTTATTGGCTTTTACATCTCTACAATATGACAACAGGTTGTGAATTAACTTTAATGTCTGCTAAAATATACCAACTGGCAAATATCTTGGTCTTAATTAAGATTGTGAATAAATTAATTTTATCTGGGGGTCTCACTTAATTTACAAAAGGGTACCCCTTATACCCTTAGGGGAATTACCAAATATAAAATAGAGAACAAATAGATTTGCCTTATGTTACCCATAAGAAGTATTATTTTGTCTAAATTTTCAATGATCATAGCATCCATTGTGCTAAAATATCACATAGTGCACATGAATACTCTGACCCAATAAATAATACATTAAAATTAAATAGAGTCTTTACCAATTAAAAATTGGTTTGGTAAAATGGGACCCCATGAATATACCCTCTCTGCTTCAATTAGAATAACTAATGTGACACAATGTAATTAAACCAAGGCACATGAGGACTGAACTGATACAAAACTTGTAGAGAAAGTGTGATTATCCTCAATGCATCTCCATCTGATAGCTCAGTTTAGTCTACTCTTTAACCTACAAAGAAAGAGTACCATCTCCTAGTGGATTATCACCATTTTAATGATGTGGGTCCTGTTGAGGCGTCCTTACCCAATGTTTTTGAAATTTGAAATTACTGATTCCATTCAATCAGGCTTTAGTAATTGCTTTGCTATTATGGATTTGGCTAATATGCTCTGCTCAGTGTCTGTTTCAGCAGTCTTTCAGTCATAATTTGCCTTAGCTTTTTTGCCAGCTTTACTGAGATCATTTATTGACATGACAAAAAAATCATTTATTGACATGATTTGATACAAGTTTCTGTTGCAAAATTCTTTAACTTCTGGAAGTTCCTAAATATACCTTCGCACACAAATGTTAACTGCATGTAAATTTCTCCAAGATCACAGATATGACACTGCATTGATAAGTTCCTCCTCTGAGGAGTTTCAAGGCTCACACAGAACATAAAAATACAAAGGCGCTCACACACAAAAAAAGTTGTATCATTGACTTACACATGGTGTGAACCTCTGCCATCTCTGTTAAGCTTCTGAAAATCATTTGGTCAGCTGAGGGCCTCTTCATCTCTGACACTGTCCAGAAATTTCTATGACCCTCATAGCACCCACAACATCTTTTAGGTTTTTCCGGGTTCTAGAGGCAGTGTATTCCACCATTATGTTTTCTGAAAGCCATCTATGCTGTTATTTGTAAATGAATCCATCTTGAACGAGACCCTCCAACAAAAGGTTCTAGCATCTGTCCAAACTGAAATACAACAGGTACTCCTGATAGTGCTTGAAGGAGTCCCAGATACCCCTTCATTGTAGAGGCATGACCTCTCATGCCTTCTCTAGTCTCTGGACTTTCCATAATGGTCATGATTAGCAAATGGTCTTTGATGCAAGAAACTGTCCACCTTTGTTTCATATTATATGCTGTGCTATTAGGGAGAGCGTTGCTGTCCATAAAGTGGGTTCTCCTGGAAATGGAAGCTCTCATAGACCCTAGGCCTATAACTGCCCGTATCTAGTTGCCTATTATGCCTTGGGTCAGGGAAACAGCACACTGTGATCTCAGCATGGCTATCAAAACCTTCTTGCTACATAGTGGAGCCAAACCTGGGCTCCTAGCTGCAGGAGAGGATGGTTTCCCTTATGTTTAGTCCTCTGCCAAATACTGTATTACTGGAGGACTCCTTGGCTAACTCCATGACTCCTTGGGATTTACTGAGTGAGTAGCAAGGGGAACTTATGGATAGTATAGTGCCATCACAAGTGATGGAACTCAGTAGAAAGTTGCTGCTTTTTATTCCTAAGATATCCCTGATAAAGAATGGGACTCCGTTCAGCACAAATGGCCAAATGTCAGGCAGTCATCTCAGCACTGAATGCTCTGGACAACAATAGGCCCCATACGCACAGTTTTACACCTGTGGGGCATTTCAAATAGTCTGGCTGTTGCCTGTAGCCAAATGTAGCAAAATAAATCCTTATCTAAGGTTCTCTGTTTTAGGGCAAAGACACTGGAAATCTCTTACCTCTCAGACACCCCAAAGATAAATCAAGTCCACATGTGCCTCTGCATATCATAAAGCCATAATACAAGGACAGAGTAAGACACTCCTTATTGTCTTTGGAGTTCCAGACATTACTGATCATGACAAAGCCACTCATTTCACTGCTAAGAAAACACAACGTAGGGCTCAAACACAGAGTTCAGTAGAACGTTCTCCTCCTTCATAGGCTTCAGGTTATAGGTCTCCTACAGCATCATAATGGCTTACACAAGTTCAGATTTAATCATGAAACTAGGCCTATCTAGTCATCAGTTAACACCAGGAGCAAATTGTACTAAGGAATTTCTGACTCCATAATTTAAAGTTTGACTACCTACAGCTTTTCTCTTTCCTCTTCCTATTCTGCCTCACATCTAGGCAAAATGATTAAGTCTAATGTGCTTACTTTTTTGGCACAGCAGGATATTAAAGCCATCAAGCTTCTGCCCATGTGTGGTAACACACCTTGGTTTTGCCCCTTACCTCAATAAAAACCCCAAGCAAGTCTCATCTCCTTAGTCTTTCAAGCCATAAAGGACCTACTTGGGAAGGCTTCTCTGATCACCTCAGAAAGCATCATTATATAAATAGTAAAGTTTTTCACATACTCTTGGTCTTTGTGTGGCATTCTATGTGTCTCATGCAAACCACATTTGGGTGTTGGTCCATTCTGCCGCTGCAGCGTGGCCCAAATATCTACCAACTATAAACGCATAGTAGTTAATTAAGTCTATGGCATTGATACATGACTTCCCTGGTAGCTCAGAGGGTAAAGCGTCTGCCTACAATGTGGGAGACCTGGGTTCTATCCCTGGGTCGGGAAGATCCTCTGTAGAAGGAAATGGCAACCCACTTCAGTGTTCTTGCCTGGAGAACCCCATGGAGGGAGGAGCATGGTGGGCTCCAGTCCATGGGATTGCAAAGAGTCGGACACGACTGAGTGACTTCACTTTCTTTTTCACTTTCACCATGTGTCTCATGCAAACCAAATTTGGGTGTTGGTCCATTCTGCTGCTGCAGAGTGGCCCAAATATCTACCAACTATAAATGCATAGTAGTTAAGTCTATGGCATTGATACATAGATAAACACTTAGAGCAAGTGAATAACAGAAGACCTATAAACAGACCCACACATATATGAATACCTAGCAGCTCTGGCACCCCACTCCAGTACTCTTGCCTGGAGAATCCCATGGATGGAGGAGCATGGTGGGCTACAGTCCATGGGGTTGCAAAGAGTTGGACACGACTGAACGACTTCACTTTCACTTTTCACTTTCATGCATTGGAGAAGGAAATGGCAACCCACTCCAGTGTTCTTGCCTGGAGAATCCCAGAGATGGGGGAGCTTGGTGGGCTGCTGTTTATGGGGTCGCACAGAGTCGGACACAACTGAAGTGACTTACCAGCAGCAGCAGCAGCTTTGAGAGATAGTGGTGCAGAAAAAGATAAGATAAATTTGCAATAAATAGGGTAAATGTATGGGAAAAAGTAAAACTTGCCTCAAACTTCCTATCATAAGTAAAAAGTAAATTCCAAGTAAATTAAAAACCTTAATTGTGAATAGAAAAACTAGAAAGCATTTAGAATACAATGTGGTTGAATAAACATATGAGAAGAGGCTTAACTCATTGTAATTAGGTGAATGCAAATTAAAATACAATGAGATGGCATTATAAACCTACCAGTTTGGCAAAGACATAAAAATCTAAGAAAATTAAGTGTTGGCAAAGTTGTGGAACACTGGGTACTTGCATAAACTATTGATTTTACCACATTATTAAATAAGAGCTTGGCAGTAGCTGAAACAATTGAAGATTCACATATTTTATGACCCAGCAATTTTACTCCAAAGTCCTCATATATGCAAAAAGTTATAAAAAGATTATGTATAAAACTTTGTATATCTAAATATATGTATATTTACATAAAATTGTATGTGTATGTTAATATAAGAATGCTCCTATCACTATTTTTATATGGAAAATCTGGAAAAACTGAAATTCTATAAACTAAATGGATAAAGAAATTGTAATATGTTAAAATGTATAGATAACAATTGAAAAGAACAGACTGTAAGTATACCTTTCAGCATGAATAAATCTCTAAACCCTAATTTTGAGCAAAAGAATAAAATATTCAAGTCACAAAAGACAGATACTTTATGATTCCCCTCTGAAAATCTGATAAAATTGAACTATAATCAGTAGCCATACATATATGGGCTTCCCTTTTGGCTTAGATCGTAAAGTATCTGCCTGCAATGCAGGAGACTTGGGTTTGATCCCTGGGTTGGGAAGATCCCCTGGAGAAGGAAATGGCAACCCTCTCCAGTATTCTTGCCTAGACAATTCCACGGACAGAGGAGCCTGACCGGCTACAGTCCATGGGGTTGCAACGAGTGGAACACGACTGAGCGACTAACACACACATACACATATGGATTGTAGAACTCAAGAAAATCAAGAAAGTGATCATCACAAAATTTGATGGAATGCTTACCTCAGGGAAGGGGACATCAACGTTTCTGGGGTTCCTGGTGTTGAAAAGAGTATATACAACATGGCTCAGAGTAGGAATTCAATGCACTTTAAGTGAATAAAGTGAACATTTTAAGTGAACTTTCAGACTAGAAAGTTCAAGTGAGAGATGAGTTAAAAAGTGAGAAAAACCATAAAGTAGTGTGTGTGTGTGTGTGTGCGCACGTGCGCGTGCATGCACAGTCTCTTCAGTTGTGTCTGACTCTTTTCAACCCACAGACTGTAGTCCACCAGGCTTCTCTGTCCATGGGATTCTCCAGGCAAGAATACTGGAGTGGGTTGTCATGCCCTTCTCCAGGGGATCTTCCTGGCCCAGGGATGGAACCTGCATCTCTTATGTCTCCTGTATTGGCAGGTGGGTTCTTTACCACTAGCGCCACCTGGGAAGCCCAAAGTAATATACGTATTTTTAAAATATTTTTATTTGACTGCACGGTGTGTTAGTTGTGGCATGCGGGGATCTTCGATCTTCACTGAGACATGAGAACTCTTAGTTGCATCCTATGGGATCCCTGACCAGGGATCAAACCTGGGTCCCTTGCACTGGGAGAGTGCAGTCTTAGCCACTGGACTATCAGGGAAGTCCCTAAAGTAATATATAAATATATAGAGTCAGGAAAACAAATTGTGAAAAGATGTTGCAAACCTTGATTTACATTTGTAAAATGATAGCTGTCTTAATATCATAGAGTTCTATGGATTGTATTTACCTGTTAACTATGCTGAACTAAAACTAGGCTAGATAATGTTGCATGGACTGTTGTTAACTGTAGATAAGAGATGATATGATGAAAAAGGATATCCTAAATAATACCAAATTAAAGTTAAAATTAACTGAGTTCATATGAGCTTATTAACCATGGCTAGAGCAAAGATGGCTCAAGGATACAGTCATATTTTAGCAAAGTACATTAATTATGTAAAAGATAATTACTACTTAATTCTTGTCATCCTACCTAGAGGAGAAAAGTAATCTTTGAGTAGGGCAACAAGGAGATTGTCAGGCAAATATTCGCCAATTTATTTCCATAACATCATTTCCTATCAAAACCAGAAAACTCATTTTTTACTGTTTCTTTTGATTGACTAATCAAGACACATGTGTAAATTTGACTTAGTGATTTCAAAATAAAATGTGTATAGAGTCACATTTTAAGCTAGAGAAATACAAATTGTGCTTCAAGTCTGATTGCAAACCTCATTCAAATTATATAGATTATGGCATGTCTTGGCCTTGGTAACTCTTTTCAGGTAGTTTAACATGTTTGTCCCTAACATTTTTATTCTATAATAGGACATCCCTACTGTGGTTTAGACATGATAAATCAACTTTTTTTTTTTCCTTTTCAGTGGTTGGGAAATATACAACTTATTATGCATGATTGGTTCATTTATGGAATGAACCAATTAAAGGAAACACCTTGAATTTGATTGAAAATATAATAAATACATGTAGAAAGTATGTTCTTTGCAAAAAGGTAGAAAGGCATTTTATGGTGGGATGAATACAACATGCTGGCATGCCCTTCTGTGGCATGCTTTTCCTATGCTGGGCTCTTATTCAAATGCCATTTATTCAGAATATATATATATCACATGGTAAATCTAGGATTATATTATAAAACCTCAGCATGTGACCTAGGTGGTGGTGGTTTAGTCACTAAGTTGTGTCCAACTCTTGTGACCCTTGAACTGTAGCCCTCCAGGCTCCTCTGTCCATCGGATTATTCCCTTTTTATAAGCATATGTCTTTAACTGTTTCTTCTTATTTTAATGTCAGTATTTGAAGTGGTAAAGTTCAATTCCAGTTATATGACAACTTTTACATATATTTAAGGAACTAAGTTACATAGACCTGAATTTTCATGCAGAAGTTGAGGCTATATTTTGAATAAAACTCAGCCAAATCAATGGTACAAGTTTGCAGTATAAATCATCCATTATCTTGTCTTTTTCTTCTCCCATAAGTCTCCCTATCAACTCTAATTCTTGGAAGCCCATACTTGGAAACTAAGTACAATCTTAGGCACTAAAAGCTATTAAGGGGGAAAAATGTCTTGTAAGAGTGACAAGGTGATTGGCTACTTTAGGTTCAGATTTTTGTCCATTAGAACCCTATTTCACTCTGCTAGACCCTGTAATCTTGTTTCTAAAATAAACCTAAATATAGTCTCAATATATTCAGAATCTTGAAATTTGTATTATAAGATCTACTCTCTGTGGCAGCTTGCAATTTACCCCAGGACAAGAAGTGTTGGAAATCTATTTCATAAAGCATTATTGTAACAAAATATAAAAAGTAACCAATAAATATATAACAAGCTGAACACATTCTAGCTATTCCACAAAAAACAAATTTATTAGTAAATGTAAAAAACTTGATGAATAAATCTTTCTCATGCTGCAAATCAGAAATAGACCTGTTTTACATTGGGTTTGCCTTTCCCTTTTATGAACTCTTGGGTTGCATATACTATAAAATTTGATGGGTTTCAACCTATTCTATATTCATACAACTGATTTGATATAGTTCATAGTTAATTTAATTAGAAAATTTAACTTGAATTTCATAACTAGAAAGACTTGTTTCGTGCTTTGATTAATTTTATGCACCCCCAATATTCTTTTAATTATCTATTGCCTTGTTTTGCTTTCTGCTTTGACTTTTAAAAATTTCATTATTTTGGCTTGCTTTCCTAGCAACTGACATCTGGTACTGTCAGTATATCTGGAATCAGCCCAGAAAATGTAGCTGCTAGGAAAAAAAGAAAAAAAAGGAATATTCTCTTTCTTTTGTAAAGGTTAGGTTCTGATCCTTTCCAAAGCTAACAAACCTTTCCACAAGTTCTCTTTTAATGAAGTTCTTTATTGGTGAACATTTAATGAGTCCTCAGGTTCCTTTGAACCTTAAAAAACATTGGTAGAACATACATTTATTAATACTTGTTAAAAAGACATTTAAAATAGTATATATTGTTATACGAAATTTGTCCATAGCTGCTAATTTATATTTAATGTTGTTAAACTATGCAAAACTACTATGTCTATCAATAGTATCTGATTTCAAATTCTGTGACTATTGTGATGATAGAAATAGAAAAATAAAAGTCAGTTTCTTGTTATAGTGACCCATTCATGACAGTTCACTTGCAAATCCAAAGTACTGAATGAAATATAGTTCCTTCAAGCCTTTGAGAATAATGCTAATATATATATATATATATATATATATATATATATATATAGTTAAGGTATTTAGAATATAAGGGCATCCCTTGTGACACCAGTGGAAGAACCCACCTGCCAATGCAGGAGACATAAGAGACATGGGTTCAATAACTGGGTTGGGAAGAACCCCTGGAGGAGGGCATGACAACTCATTGTAGAATTATTGCCTGGAGAATCCCATGGACAGAGGAGCCTTGTGGACTATGGTCCATAGGGTTGCAAAGAATTAGACATGATTGAAGCAACTTAGCACACACACACTTTAGAAAGCAGGTCTTTTGTTCTGCAAAATAAGCACAGACTCAAGAATTAAACTTGAGCTCTGTAGCTGTCAGGAATTACTTCAGAAATCAGAAAGCATTGCTACAATTTTAAACAGAAAGTCTTTTGATATAAAGAATGATTATAAAATAAATGGAGGAGTGGAAGGAAGCTCTAGATTGGTCTTTCAAGAATACTCAGAAATTTGTGCTACATCTATCAGAGGAAAGTAGAACCAGTATTGGAACAGATTAGTTCAAGAACATCTCACTACAGCTACAATCCAGGTATTAGAAAACTACCACCACCAGGGCTATAGCCTCCTTTTGATACCCACATAGCCATTGACTGTTCTGTAGGAGGCCAAATCCTGCCGTGACCATGACTAAATGATTTTCTTACCCGTGAAACTGAAGATTGGAACACTATGAAGAAATGAATGTGTCCACAAACCATTTTAGTAGCAGCAATAGATAAAGTTGGAGGAAGTTAACTCCCAATTTATTTTTGCCTTCCAAAGATTTTGTTCCACTATCTAATTAATGGGAACTAATTAGAATCCTGAAGCCTATCTGAAGAGGGTCCCAGAA